>NW_026516793.1:0-118238 GCF_025766255.1 Zychaea mexicana
TTGATCCATTGTCACCTAGTGTTATTAAGGATCAAAAGCTCGAAACCATGATAGCAATGGAAAAAACAACAAAGGCAGTCGATATCCATCAGAGACGCATTTACCGCACATGCCTTCAAATGCCGCACACCTATCTTGGTAACGCAATTATGCGTTATTTCTGTGCCGACAGCTATGACGGGCCCCATAAGCTACCTACAGAAATGCTGATTGAGTTCCAGAAGCTGCGCCCAGCACTATAATTCCGTCGTCGTAGGGAATTGACACCAGTAGAAGCAGCGTCAGCATTCCTAGCACCAGCAACAAGCAATAAGGACGACGACGGCTGCAAGGACGACAGCGCCAAAAGCAGCAACAACAACATGGGAGAGGGAGAGGATGTTGACATGGGCAACATCTCTGCAAATAACTCTACTACCACTACCACCTCAAAAACATCGAAGCCACAGCAAAAGACAATAATTAATAAGTGTCACCATCACGATCGCTCAACTTAATGCAAATGGTATCGAAAGATCGCTAGATGTGTTAATTAATTATTATACTGAAAATGATATTGATATTTTATTGCTAACGGAAACAAAATTACTCGCTGGTCGACTCACAACATCATGGACGCAAATTCACAAAATCTTGTGTGGAGGTCAGGCAACGCACGAGTCGGCTTTGGCGGGCTAACGCTGCTTGTGCGCCCTGATTTTCCTTATCATGTTCACCCTCACGACCATCTGAATCGCTACACCATCACCTGTACGATCGGGCCATGCACCATTCATTCCCTATACCTACCTCCCTCCCTTTTGACAACCAACGCTCGTAACACCATCCACCAACTCACTATTGACGACAGCACCATCATCCTTGGCGATTTCAACACTCGACTTGGTACACAGCTTGGTGATTGCGCCAACAACGAGCGAGCCGAGTTCTTTACTCAGTGACTCATTGACCACGGCCTTGTTGTTTGGAACGAAACACTTGCATTTGGTATCGCCACCTACTACAAACCGCGCATTGGCTCCAGCATCATCGACCTATTTGTTTCCTCGCCTACTGCAGTGATTGCACCATCGCTTACTGTACGAGCTGACATGTCGTTTGGATCAGACCATCACCTTTGCCAGTTTGAATTCTACACGCACACACTAATAGACTGGTTTCCAGCTCCCAACGCACCGTGACTAGATTGGAAATTGCAGCGAATCCACGAAGAAGACGTCCAAGCACTCTATGTTGATGAGTTTACACGCAATATAGAGGCGCTTAGTGACGAGATCCAACACCATCTCGTTCACAATGACCTGAATCTGGATGCACTCGAACAACTCGGCCAACATATCAGCCGTGCCATCTATGATGTGTTGGATCGTAGCACGACCTGAGGAGAAGCTCGCCCCAAGCAGTATAAGTGGTTTTGGACGGACGAGCTACAGCACATGACAAATGAGTGACAAAACAGATACACATGTTGGCGTGCAGCACTAAGCACGATTGACCGAACACATCTGTGGGAGGAATATATCACTGTGTAATAGTCGTAGTCACATCCCCCCTATTCCATAACTTAGTATATATATCAATATCCCCCAATTCAATAAAAGTCAGTTGTTACACCGGACTCTTACATTTGGTGGAGAAGCAAAAAACTACAATGTTTCCGCATAATCGTCCTACGGATCAGACTGATCAAAGCAACCAAGACAACAATCCTTGGTCGCTCGAACAGAACTTGCCGCCAGGTTATCAGCAACAACCTGAGCAACAGCAACAGCAGCTTCCACAACAACTCCTCCTGTCACCTGAACAGCAATTCCAGTTTCTTCAAAGTGAATTGAATAATCGCCGCGAGATGGAAAGAATGCAGCAACAACTTCTCCATCAGCAAGAGCGAGAACTGGAACGTCAACGTGAGTGGCAGGCAGCACGAGACGAAGCACTCGTCGAGCAAGAGCGACGACATCAAGCCGAAATTGAACAACTAACTCGGCACATGCATACCATGTATGAGAACCTCACCCACCAGTCGCCAACACCTGGAAATCAACAAGTAACAACACAAATCCACAGTTTACTAACTGCTTTGGAGCAACAAGAACTTCGCCGGCAGGAAAATCAACAGCAACTTTTCAGTCGAATTGAGGAGTGGAGAAACACGAACACAGGAGCTGCATCCGTAATCTCGCAAGGAGAAACACATGCAACAGTAGAGCAACCCCTCATTTCAGCAATGGAAAGGTTAACACTCGTACTGCAGCAACGCACAGAAAGAAGTACGAATCAATTGGCAGCCAGTTCATCACAAGGCGATCAACATCAGCAACCGGCGCAATCGAATAGGCCGACAGCGATGGTTATTGAATCATCAAGCGAGCCAGATGATCGCTTCGAAACACCCAGCGACGATGCAGCAACAGAGCATGAGATGACGCAACAAGAGATAGCGACGGCTCATCAGGTAATCGTCGAACGGTAGTGCGCGTGGCTCGACAGAACGAGACAGTAGCCCGAAAGACCAAAAGAAGAATGGATGTTCCAGTTTTCAAAGGCCAAGCAACTGAAGACCCTTTTTCATGGATGCTTACCTTTGAAAAGGCCAGCGAATACTATGGTTGGGATGACGAGGACAAGCGAAAAGAATTCATAGTATCAATGCAAGGCCAAGCAGTCTATTGGTGGGATGGACTTAGCGCAACCGAAAAACAAACATATGCGAGTATCAAGCAAGCATTCACAAACTACTTTGGCGGAGGCGAAGAAGCCGCAGTAATTGCTTTGTCAGATTTGCCAAACCTGAAGCAAAACAAAGAAAGCATGGTGACATTTGGTTCACGACTCAAGTTAGCCCTGACACGGGTCCAATCAGGCATGACAGAAGAACTCAAGCTTTATTTCTTCAATGTCCATGCTAGACCAGATGTCGCAAAGGAAGTTTCGCGATACAACCCAAAGAGTCTAGATGAAGCAATCCGTTATGCAATTCATCTTGAACGACAAGACAAAGCAGCAGCAGCCCAACAGAAAAGATCCCTCACGACTCCAGCAATTGGTCCATCATATACACCAGCAGCAACACGGCAGCCAGCAGCAACAGACGGATCAGTCAGTTCAGCAATCGACGCAGCAACACCAATGGAAATCGATGCTCAACAGATTCAGCAACAGCAAAATCCACAGTTTTATAAAAAAAAACAGCAATATAAAAACAAGAATCGCCAAAAGCCGACAAGAAAAAGAAAAGGCAATTGCAACAATTGTGGCAAAGCTGGCCACTATGCATTTGAATGCTGGAGCAAACCAAAGAATAACAACACACAGTCGATGATCTCAGCACAACAAAGCAACACGACGACGACGACGGATAACAACAATAGCAGCAACCGCGACTTTTCAGCACCATTGTATGACTATCTCAGTCAAAACAGTCAGAAACAGTTGCCAAAAGAGATTCCGATTAAACAATCTGTTCAAATTGATGACGAAAACCGTGATGGGATGCGTTTCATGGTCAACATTCGCCTTGGACAATCAATCATCAACGCCCTCGTCGATATAGGATCAGAAATCACTACCATGGATCAAGAAACACTAAATCACGCAGGGTTAACATCAAAACCTGGAGAACCGGTGTTTATCCAATACGGCAACAAATCTCAAGCACTATCAGAAAGCGTCGTCGACACAACACTCGAAATGAATCAACAGCAATATCAGATCAGCATCTGCATTGTACCGCAGCAAAACACAAAGGTGATATTGGGAATGGATTGGTTACAGGGGTTGGGTGTGTATCTTGACCCAGATAACTGTGAAATCATACCAAAAGAACAAGTAACAAGGACTGTAGCTTCCAATGCAGCTGAAGCAATATGGGTCAACTTGCCAGCACCAGTGCAAGAAAAGTTTAAGCAATATCCGCATCTGATCAATGATACTCCCTATCAGACAATCACGAGTGTACCAATCACCCACAAAATCGATACAGGGGATGCAAAGCCAGTTTTCACCCCATGTCCAAGAAGATCACCAGCCGAACAGTGAGCATTGGATGCCGAAGTGAAGAAGATAAAGGAGCGAGGTGTGATTGTCGAATGCAAGAGCCCCTGGTGCTCACCTCCTATTCTGGTTCCTAAGCCTGATGGTAGTCTACGATTTTGTGTCTCATACAAGCGACTAAATGCATGCACAGTAAAAGACAAGACGCCCCTACCTCTGGTTCAAGATCTGCTAGATCAATTGCACGGCGCTACTTGCATGACGTTGCTTGACATGAAAAGTGGTTATTGGCAAATACCAATGGATCCAGAAGACTCGTACAAGACCTGTTTCTCTGATGGCACAACTCTTTGGAGGTTCCTCGTAATGCGCATCAAGCCTAAGGACAGCTGGAAATTCCCTCAGCCCAAGTTTAGTGGACCATGGCGTATTATAAAGAAAAATAATGCCGAAGGGACAAGTTTTACACTACGACATGAAACCAACAAAAAGACAAAAACTACAACCGCAAACCGTACACAGCTATATCCATTCAATAATAATCTGAAGCTATTTGAAGGGGGAGCAATGTAATAGTCGTAGTCACATCCCCCCTATTCCATAACTTAGTATATATATCAATATCCCCCAATTCAATAAAAGTCAGTTGTTACACCGGACTCTTACACACTGCTCGTGAGACCCTGCGTTTGGCAATCCGACGCGCACGGACCCGTCAATGGCGTGACTTTTGTGCAAAAATGCAACGGCACAACATCTCCGAGGCCAACATGGTGATCAAGCGCATCCGATGAGGCCGGCAACAAGCCGCCTCCTTTTCACATCCTGCTGGTCCCGCCCAAGCTGCAGAAACAATGATCACCCATCTTGCTGGTGTCTTCGGTGGTAACGATACCGGTCCACTACGACCGCGATATGATCAGTTGGATGATGTCGGTGACGATCCATTTGATATCGAGCGCATTGTCACAGTGATCCATAAGGAGCTACTAGGTCGTAAAGCGCCTGGATCAGATCATATTCGTGGTTAGATGCTAAAGCCGATTGCTCGTCCACTCGCATCAGTGGTCCTACCTTTTCTTCGTCTTTGTTGGTCCTAGTCGTACTTGTCTATTGCTTAGCGCACTGCACAGGTTGTACCGATCCACAAGAAAGGCGATCCATCCCTTGCTGCCAACTACCGACTGATCAGCCTTACGAGCATGTTTCATAAGATTGTTGAGTGTTGCCTGTTGCCGATCCTGTTTCGTCAGATGCCTGCTCTCGACGTAACCTAAGGCGGATTTCGTGTTCGTCGTAGTGCTCTTGACCAGGCGTTCAACTTGCAAATGCTGATGCATCACTTCTAGCACGAACACAATACACCACCAACTGTCGCCTTTTTGGATATCGCTGGTGTGTACGATTCCGTTGATCGCAACGTGATATAGAGCGTTCTCACTAACCATCTGTAGCCAGTACTGTTTGAGCTGATCAAACATATGTTCAATGATGTGTCGATCTCAGTCATCCTCAAAAACCACCAATCGCGCACTATCTGTCCTCGTCGTGGCGTGCTGCAAGGTTCGATCCCCAGTCCGATTTTGTATGCCATCTTTATCGACTCGTTGCCAAAGATGCTTCGCATAGGCAGTCGCAATCCACCACTATTGCGTACTGTTCCACTTGCCGACCACACAGAAGCATCAGCACAAAACATGCAGCGCCTCACACTACGCAATCCACGCTGCTAAGACACCGACATCACTATCATCAATTCGCTCTTGTATGCTGACGACGTCGCCATCATAGGCACCTCTGATGATGTACGTCAATTGCTCGCAATAGCCCAGCTACACACTGAACGATACGGGTATTGCTGGAACCCTGCCAAATGCAAAGTGCTCAATGGCCAGGAGGGCATCCATTATCATCTTTACGGCAAAAATATCGCACAGGTCGCCTGGTTTAGTTATCTTGGTGTACCGTTCGCACGAGACGGCATCGACGTCGAACATATGATCCAATCAACAGCAACAAAAACAACAAGCGCCATGATGGTTTTACGAGGTATTAGTGCTCACAATACAACTTTGGTCTCGGTTTGGCACTACAATTGTGTCGCACATTCGCCCGTCCAGTGTTAGAGTACAGGCTGGCCATCGTCACCGTCTCGTCGACCCATATGAAAGTGTTGGAAAAGGCACAAATTCGTTGCATTTGGTTAGCTCTCAGTGTTACCGACCCTGCTGCCACCACACCCACCATTGTCCCTCTTTACCTCGCCAACCTACTATCTATGCAGCTACGTACTCGAGTGCTGCAGTTCAAGTTTTTGTTGCCGCCATCAACATTACTGGCTTGTGTTGTGTCGTCCTTGCTGCGTCATTACCACCCAGTCGAAGCTTGGCGAACTTTGACACAAAATAAGTTATGGAAAGACCACAAGGAGTTAACACGCCAAGCCCCACTGCCACACAATCCTATGCAGCACGTCATCAACAAGAGCTACAACAGAGACAGCACAAGTTTCCGACTGTGCGACGCGCTTTGCCAGAACGGCGCTGGGATCCGATCCTATTCCTGCCAGCAGCAAACCTCGCTCGCCACCGCCTTGTCAACTGGCAAATGTACTGGCTCCCTTCGTTTCTACTTAAGGGGTGACTGTAAGAATTTACCCAGTGGCTTTCTCAAAAACTGGTTTTTGCTGTTATCCAACCAATTCTTATTATTTTCATATAAATAATATACCATCAGATACAGCTTTTTTTCCTCGCTCCAATAAGTATAAAAGTATATATTTTTATATAGTAAGTCTATAGATGATCCCATTGCTTATACATTTATGGTATTATACTTTTTAGATATTTTAAAAAATTATAAAGAGCATCTGTAGTAGTATAATGTAGAGCAAACTTTAAACTATTTGTTTTATTTGAAACGAATGAGTATCTGATTAGATATGAGTACTTGATGATAGAAAATATCAGTAGTTGATAGTAGGGGTCGCAATCTGACCTATAGGTCAAAACCAACCCATGGGTTGAGGACGGGTCAACGGGTCGGGTTGATGCTTTTCTGACCTATAGGTCGACCTGTCCAACCCTTGACCTGACCCGACCTGTCCAATTGCGACCCCTAGTTGATAGATAAGGCTTCAGTGATAAAGATACTTTAATATACCCAAATTTAGATTGTAGCTTTTATTGTATTGTCTGAGATTGGAATAGACGACTAAACATGCCACAAAACATATAGCGCATGAGATTCATATACAGCATAAAGGGGATGTACGATGGTAGAAAAGCGTATAAGTACCGTGGAATCAATCAAGTATATAAAATATATGAGGTTTACAAGCTAGGGCGAGGTACAAAGTTGTGAAGCGATAGTAAGCTATATATGTCCGTAAAATCCATCAATAATAGTTCTCAAGCTTGAACGAGCGGTCTGGTTTCTTATATCGTTACATACAGTATGCAATGGGTACGGTCGGTTTGACTTAAACGGAGTCAAAAGGATAGTAAACGAAAAGTACGAGAGAAAAAGGGGTTTTTTTTATTGTGCATATGGGATGAGAATTTATAATTTTCTATCATGCATAGCTAGGCTTGTTACTCAATGGTCGACTCACCAAGTGACACAAGTCACACTATTCTGCACTGCTATAAAGAGGGCCTTGATGACTCGCTATGGTCCCCAAGCGAGTTATCATTAAAGAGAAGGGCAGAATTGGGCAGATAGATACATGGTAAGAATAGAACATGTAGAAACAACATATAGGGAACAATACGAACGTAGGGGGGGGGGAAATTGACATAAGAACCTCGCATAAGTAAATTCTTGATGGAATCCACAGTAGAAGAAATGTTGAAACGAAAGAGAATAGGAGAGACGTCAGGGAAAGAAAAGAAAAAGAATAAAGACATAGATAAGAAGATATATCGACAGCTGATTAGGACTGATACCACAGTTCATGTTCATGGCGGATGGATGTTCGTTCCAATCGAGGACGAGTATAATAAAACTTGAGCCGGTTTGCATGGAATACCCCAGGAAGAGATAATGCTTCGTCGCGCAATTTGTATGTGTCGTAGCCCAATCTCTTGTCCACAGCGTAGGGTCCGATCCAGTGCGGTGCTAAGTCAGTGCTCATAGGCGATAATGCTTCGTTATGAACCATTACCTTATCGCCCACCATAAATTGCCTCGCTTTGGCCTTCGCATCATACTGGATCTTCATCGCTTGCTTGTACTCCTTCATGCGTTGTTTGGCAAAAGTTAGCGCCGTCGCCTGCATCCGTGTAAAATCCTCCATGCGCTCGGAAACAACCGCGTATGCCGTTTCTTCATCCACATCATCCAAGGGAGCCGCAATCTCCTCAGATGCTGCCGTCATACTTATAGGCAATCGTGGCTCTCGCCCAAAAGCTAAGTAGAGCGGGGTACAACCATGGTCACGCCTTGCCGATGTCCTGATGACAAATAACGCTGCTGAAAGCCAAGTTTCCCAAGATCCGAGGTAATGTGTGCCAAGGCGGCGTAGGATTGTGCGCACCGTTCTCACTGCTCGTTCTACTTGTCCCTGACGTTGGGGATGATGTGCTGCGCCCGTTTTGATTGTTAAGCCATACTGATATTTCATGCGTCGATTCAAGTCGTGCCCAGTAAAATGGCTTGCATTGTCGCTGATCACGATTTCAGGCTGGCCATATCGACAGATCCACTCGAATAGGAACACCAGGGTAGCATCGCTACTCTTGGTTGCTGTAGGCATTGCCTCCATCCAGCCGCTAAAGCTGTCGACTCCAAGCAATATGGCGTTGTTTCCGTGCTCCGATGTCGGCATGGTCAGGAAGTCAATAAAGAGTCGTCCAAAGGGACCCTCTTTTGCAGGAGCCCAAGGGTGCAGTGGTGTAGGCGGCTTGCGTGGTCCATATTGTTGACAAGTCGGACATGAGAGCACGTACTTCCTCACATCGGCAAAGTAGCCGGGCCAATAATATCTGTCCTTTATTCGCGCGAAAGTCCGTCCAACCCCTTGATGACCTGCCAGGAGGTGATCGTGATTTTCTTACAATATCTGTAGTACTTCGCCTTGTCGCACTACCATACGCACGCCTGTACTTTTCGAAGATCGTCGATATAGTTTGTCATCATGCCAATAGTAGTACCGCGCAGCTTGTCGGATCGCACGCTTTTCTTTTTCGCTGATGCCTTCATCCATGCTCAACGTCAACAAGTATTTGACCAATGATGCATAACGATCCCGAGCCATTCCACCCCATTGTTCACCATCATCCTGAATACGCGGGCGTTTTCTGCGAGCTTCTTCGGGGAGATCTTGTATCACGTGTACAGGAAGGTAGTCGTCAACAATGACCTCATCGAGATCAATGTTGTCCATCACATTCTGGGGTAGCCTTGATAAGGCATCTGCTTGAACGTTCGCTTTGCCTGGCTTGTAACTAATGGTGAAGTCGTACATGGCCAAGGTCATTAGCCAACGTGCGACTCGTGCAGATGTTCCTTCCTTGAGATTGGCAATGAACTCTAACGCCTTGTGATCCGTTACCACGTGGAAATGACGACCAAGTAGATACAGGCGAAAGAAATGAGTAAAGTATACAATGGCCATAAACTCCCTTTCATATGTGGACAGCTTTTTTTCGGCATCAGAAAGGGCACGGCTTCCAAAGTATATAGGCAAATACACGCCTGGATGCTCTTTGCTCTCTTGGCTGAGGAGTCCGCCTATCCCGGTATTAGAAGCATCGGTGAACAAGGTGAACGGTCGTGTGAAGTCAGGATGTGCAAGAACAGGTTCGGTGCTGACAAGGCTCTTGCATAAATCGAAGCACTCTTGTTCTTGATCACCCCACACGAATGGCTGATCCTTCTTTTTGAGCGCGTTCAATGGTGCCATCTTAGTTGACAGGTTAGGCAAAAACCGACGGTAGTATTGAATCAGGCCTATGAACCGGTTTAGTTCATGAACATTTTTCGGCGGTGGCCATTGGACGATTTTGTCGACTTTCGATTGCTCCATCTCAAATCCTTGTTCGCCTACGATGTACCCAAGGACTCGTAATTCTTGATACCCAAACTTGCATTTCCGCTGGGAGAGTGATAGATTTATCTTCGCCGCCATTGAGAGGACCTTGTCAATATGCTCCAGGTGTTCTTCAAAAGTCTTGCTGAAGATGATCAGGTCATCGATGTAGACTAAGAGATAGTCATACAACACTTCTCGGAAACAGTCGTCCATAATAGATTGCCAAGCGCCTGGAGCACCTTTCAAGCCCATCGCCAAACGAGTCCACCTGTATTGCCCGTACTGTGTCACAAAACCGGTGAGATCACGGTCGTCTTCTTGAATTGGAAGCTGCCAGTATCCTCGAAGCGCATCACATATCGATATGTATTTTGATCCCCACAGTAGAGTAAACAGAAAGTTCGTGTTGGGTATTGGATACGCTGAGTCCTCGCAAGCGGCATTGACAGGTTTGTAGTTGAGGCATAGCCGGTAGGGATCCTTGCTTCCTGCGTGATCTGCAACAGGCGCGGCACAACTGTACTGCACAGCGTTCCCATGCGCATCGTAGCCAATTCGTTCTTGACCATTTTTCGCTGCAAATGCCGGCATGTATAGCTCTTAGTTATCGCCGTTCAACTCGTCGTCACTCGGGTCGCGATTGGTTTCTTCTCCAGCAAGGAGCGACCAAACCGGCATAGGTTTACCTTGTCGGGACAATTTTACACGTGGCGTTTTATGCAGGGCCTTGGCTTTTCGTCGTACTCTCGGCTTACGCTTCTCAGCATCAGCAGGTATCAGAACAGTGCCTGCTGCCCAAGGGCCTGAACAGGGCTCAATCAGATTCATGGCTTCCAAATCTTTTAGGTACCCTTTTAACCATTGATTTGCTTCGAAAGGAATTGCGTACGGTGCAACCTTGGTAGGTTTCGCGCCTGGTTTCAGCTGAATATGGTACGGTGGCACGTTAAGCTCTCCCACTTCGGATAGCGATGTTGCAAATCGATCTTCATGCTTGTCCAAAACGGCTTGCAGTCGGTTTTGTTCGTGGGATGATAGCGTTGGATTGATGTTGAAGCGTTTAGTCGCAGGTGTTTTGGGTGGTTCTGCGATAGCCATATTTGAGCGCACTATAATGCTTTCGTTGACATCTTGTTGGTAGATTGGCACCCTGTCGCCGCTTGGTGTTGGTGCATCTGGGTACCACGTCAGTTCTTGTAGTTGCCGCATTACCTCATCCAAGTCAGTGGTGGTGGGCCGCTGAGGCAATGTCAACATATTCTTGGCGGCACCGATGATATCCCCGGCTTTTACCCCAAGACGCTGCTGCCCACGGTTCGCGATAAACAGAAAAGCAGATTGATCTGATTCAATCTTTGATGGCCAAATCACTATGTCGTGGTGCCCGACAGGGTGAGTTTCGAGGACGAGGTGTTCGCCAATTGCTGCTGAGTCTCCTTGGATTTTGAGTCTTAGCGCCAGGACTTCACCTTTGTCAAGGACCAGATCATTGTGCAGCGTGATTATTCTGTCCGCATTGTTGTTATCGCTTTCTCGTTCAATGGCCATATGTGCATAGACCGCCTCCATCTCGACGTTTTCGTCCGAAACTGGTAGCACTTCTCGACAGGGTTCAGGCCCAAACCCCCAATGCGTTGGTACCTCCCAAATAGCATCATTTGACGTGTCGTCTGGATGTCTGTCTGGTTTGAGGAAGGTGATGCGTTGTTGGTACGGTATAACGCTGGCGCAAGTGTGGTACAAGAAATCGTGCCCAAGAATTAGAGGAGTATTGTGATTTTGTACCACCATGAACCGGTGGTGGACAACAAGCTCCTTGCTCAACGTGATGTTCAGGTCAATGGTACCAACGGGATGCTCGAGACTTCCTCCACCAAAGCGGATGACTCTTTCTGTCGGACGAATGTTCATATCCAGCTTCACTCGTTGGACCAGTGATATCGGCAAAATAGACACATTGGACCCACAGTCAACCAACGCCTCAATCTGTTCATCTGCGATGATTGCATAGATTGCCTGAAGCGCTCGCATTTCTTGCTTGTCAGTGGTATCGTAATGCAATTTCTTCGCGGTGATAGTGGTGTTTACTGTTGATACCAGAGGCTCTTGCCTGCGTCGATGACTACTATTGCTGGTGGCTCCCATGGCATTTAACGCTTCTTGCCGCAGGACCGGTGCATAGTACATCAATTGAGGAAATGGCACTTCAATTTTCATGTTTTTGAGGGCTTGACAGATATCGAATTGCTGTACGTTTCCCTTCTGATCCACGATCAAGGGGAATTCAGATGATGCTTTATGCTGCAATGATGGCGGGATCTCTCCTCGCGCTCGCGCCTCATCATCGGCTCGTTTGTATTGTGCTTTTGCTTGACGTGCTTTTTCCAGATTTGCCAACAGCTTGTTGTATCTTTCGTCGCTGACATGAACATTTGGTGATGTTTGTTGATTGTTGTGTTGAGCGGGTGGTTGCGAGGAGTCGACCTCCATGTTGCTGTCATGTTCTCGTTTGCGACTTCTGGTGCTAGTTGCAGGTGTATCGCCGTCGCCAGTAGCGTACACCCCTTGTATAAAGTTGACAGGTCTTGTCATTGATGAGGGTTCGGCCGCAGTGCCTGCCTTTACTGGCGGCCGCCCTGAAAATCCGTCGTGGAGTTTCCGCCTTGAATGTCTGCATTGTTTCTGTTCGCGCTCTTGGCGTCAGTTACTTGTGCTCCTGCTTGTCTTCTAGGACAGTTCATAGCATTGTGCTCTTGTTCTGGACATGTGCTGCAAGGGCCTCGACACTGGCGAGCTAGGTGACCGGTCTTGTTACAATTGTAGCAACGCGCCGCACTGTATGCGTTTCCTGCATGTGCGGCTCCTCCGGCCTCAGGTCGTTTTAGAATCTGCCTTGGTGCTTGTGATGATGCGTACGACCTCATCATCGCCTCCATCTTGTCTAACGCATTCGCCAAACTGTTATCAAAATGGTCTTGCAAAGTCGATGTGTCTGAGCGGTCGCCTCTGGGTGGCCTCGTTTGCTGACGAGCAGTGGTTTGATTAACAGGAACGATTTGGCGTCCGTCATGTTGTGGCGCTGCCTGCTGAGGCAAGTTGCCAAGACCGACAGTGTGTCGTATGACCTCCATATGCCGCTCGGCTGCTCGGACGGCTTCTTTGAGCTCACTGATTCTGGTAGGTGCCGCACCGCGAAGCTGCTCTCGATATTCCAATCTGAGGCCTTCAATGACATCAGCGATCTTGTCACTGGCCAATAGCTGGGTATTGCACCCCTTTTCGTATCGACTCGCCAAGGCAAGTTTGTTTGTTGTATATTGTAGTCCGGATTCATGTTGCAGCTGTATGCGTTGCCGATATTCCCACCGATAGCGCTCCTGCCATCGTGCTGTTAGGAATTCGTTCTTGAATTGTTGGACAAAACAGTCGTCGGATTCGTCGTCAAAAGCGGTGCTACGTTCGAGATTCAGATCATGTTCAAACCAGTCTTTCGCATGGGCATACAATGATAGTCCTGCCATTTCGATACGTCGTCTGTCGCTCTGCCAATTGTTCGCTACTGCAGCATCTTTGAATGCGTTAAGAAACTTCAAGGGATCGTCATGATTGGGATCTCCTCCAAATTTAGGTGCATCTACGCGTGATGTTTCCATATGCACGACAATGCGGTTGTTTTGGTCACGCGCGGTTTCGTCTCCTGTTTGGTCTGACATTATCACCACCGCACAGGCAGAAGTAGTTGCTTTGTATTTTCGCCGGTTGGCTTTGTTCTTTGAGGTTTTACGATGTTGTGGCAATGTGGATGGCCTATGCTCAGCTTCTCCACCAGTTTTATTGTATTGTCTGAGATTGGAATAGACGACTAAACATGCCACAAAACATATAGCGCATGAGATTCATATACAGCATAAAGGGGATGTACGATGGTAGAAAAGCGTATAAGTACCGTGGAATCAATCAAGTATATAAAATATATGAGGTTTACAAGCTAGGGCGAGGTACAAAGTTGTGAAGCGATAGTAAGCTATATATGTCCGTAAAATCCATCAATAATAGTTCTCAAGCTTGAACGAGCGGTCTGGTTTCTTATATCGTTACATACAGTATGCAATGGGTACGGTCGGTTTGACTTAAACGGAGTCAAAAGGATAGTAAACGAAAAGTACGAGAGAAAAAGGGGTTTTTTTTTATTGTGCATATGGGATGAGAATTTATAATTTTCTATCATGCATAGCTAGGCTTGTTACTCAATGGTCGACTCACCAAGTGACACAAGTCACACTATTCTGCACTGCTATACTTTTATTTACAGAATAAATAGGAGCTGAATTTGAATTATGTAACATACATTTATAAGGTATAAATACAATATCTTTTTGAGAATTCTTTTTTTTCTTTGGTCTTCCCAGTTTCCCCACGAGAAAAAAATAAACTGGACCCTTTACACTATTTACATCTACTACATCTACTCTTTCGCCTACCTATATCTAAATACCTTTATTCAAACACTTATACACATATACAACTATATCTCTATACATAAAACAAACTATTACAAGGTATTCTTTTAAAGGAGAGTTAAGTATAAAAATAAAGGTACCAACTAGTTTATAATAGTATGCCAATCTACAACAACATCCCTACACCTACTGAGCCTTACTTCTTAAGTACTGAGGCCTGTATTCAGTATCTATGTATATGAAGAAGGCATTCTTTACTGTAGTATGAAGTGCCTTAACTGTGACCGAAATATGCCTTTTTCTTGGTCTAGAGGAGCAAATGGCACTTCCCGATGTACTAGCTGTAATTTAGAGCAGACTGTTCGGACTCATTCCTTTTTTCAATACTGGAATGTACCTCCATATGTTATGTTACAAATTGGTTTAGAATTGTTAATTAATACTAGTGCTACTAATAATATTAATAAGACTAAACTAACTTGGGAGACAGTTCGCCAGATAAAATATGATTACTTTCAACTAATTATTGAAGATATGGAGAGTATATTCGAAGGTATATATGTTTCTGTTTCTACTTTGATTATTGTATTTTATAACTAATAATAATATAGGTAAACCAATTAGTGACCCAGGAATTATTGTAGAGATCGACGAATCGAAGTTTGGCAAAAGAAAGCGGTCCGCCAATGGTATTAGTAGCCACGTTAAAGGTGTTTGGGTTTGGGGGGCAGTAGAATGGACACAAGAAAGACGTATTGTGATGGCGAATGTAGACCGGCGGAACCGCCCTACATTAGAGCACTTGATCCAACAGTATATCCTTCCTGGATCAATCATTTACTCTAATTGATAGGCAGTCTATAATACCCAATGGTTAAAGAGGATGGGTTATACCTATCATATGGTAAACCATGAGCTATATTTTGTTAATCCTAGTACACAAATCCATACCAACACTATTGCAGGTAACTCTTGAAAAAAAATATTGTCCTTTTATATAATATCTAATACTCACTTTTAGGTAATTGGGGTGGGATAAAGTAGCTCATTACCTGGAACTATAGAACTAGAAAGCTAGTTAAGAAACAGCTTTTTTGGTTCATTTGGCAAAGGCGGTTTGCTGATGATCTATGGAATCATTGTTCTCCGTATTATAAGGGAATCATATTTCATAGATCCTAGTGATCAGCAGCTACCTTTTGAGGGTAGTACTGATGATGCTGTTAGGCCCTTAGAACCTTTCTCTGAAGTACCAGTAGAAGAAGGAGATGATCTAGACCAAGAGGAGGGTAATATAGACTCCCTTAACCTTGAAGAGGAAAGAGAAGAAGCAGAAGAAGCAGAAGAAGAAGAAGAAGATCAACAGCAGCAAGAACAGCAAAATAGGGCCCTTCTTAATCTGCAAAGACAAAGGGTCCTACAGCATATGGAGCGTTGGGATGAAAGGAGACGGCAGCAAAACAACAACAACAACAAGAACGCGAGCAACAACAACAACGACATAGACAGCAACAACGCCAGTCACAACAGCAGTATGAGCAGTAAGAGCAAAGGCAACAGCAACAACACTTACAGATGCAGCAGCTTTTACAGCAACAACAACAGCAAATAACACAGCTGTAATCGGAATTAGAGCAAAAAGACCAATAGTGTAACGTCTTAGTTTGTGTAAGAGTTACGAATCCTGTTTAATAGGATGGATAGTATAAGAGAAGCTGATAAATGTAGATGAAATGCTAAGTATTAAGCAAAAGAGATGAAATAGAAGTGTGGGAGTTCAACAACCAGGAATTATTACGTCTGGAGCTACAAAAGACAATCCTCTTGATAGGAAAGGGAAAAGCTAAAGTTAAGAGAAAGAGAAGCTAAAGAACTGAACTCTAGATTATTTAATACAAAATATTAGTCTATTTATACTAATTCTAATACACTATCTATATCTAATCTAATTGGTGCTTGATCCAATGGATACTGCAGTAGTGCGAAATAGTTTTGCACCTGGTGTGAGTTGTTTTTGCACTTGCAGTAAGAGTGGTGTTGCGTAGTAAGCGTATTGTTGCAGGTGTGAGATAAGTTTGCACTCATAGTTACACCAAGTCTGTGATGAAAATGATAGAGAGTAAACTGACAGATAGTAATACAAGTAGATTACAGAGCCAATACTAAGGGGAAGAGCCCGTTTATTGATACGAATGTTTTAGGGATAGCAAGGTAGGTTACAATAGGTCCAACAACAGCAACAGCTCTTACAGCAGCAATGGCAGTTGATTTTTAGCTAAATCAGCTATATGTACAACAACATCAGCAACAAGCACAGCAAGTACAACAAATAAGTAATAATAACATTATTACTATTAATAGTGATGAGGATGAAAATAGTAGTAATGAGGAAGTTTAATATAGAAGATTAGCCTTATTTTCCTTCCCTTCTTCTCTCTTTTTCTCTACTTTTATTCCTTCCTCCTTTTCATTCTCTCTCTACTTATACTACCTTGCAAACCCTTTTCTATCTTATCTATTCTATATTTTACTCTTATATAAATATCACTCTATTATCTCTATCTTATATATGTTTAAAGTAACATAAATAAAATAACAATTTTTTTTTACAAATATGACCTATTTCTTTAGCTGAGAGTATTGTCTATATGTGACTCTATATATAATTTTTTTTCCCACACTCTAGAAACATTTAGGTAAGTCAGAAATGAGGTTTATACTTATTAACCACTAGGGTTCTGTACGGCTCGGTTCGGTTCGGTTCTTGAAGGGAACTGAACCGAACCGTCCAAAGCAAGAACCGAACTGACTAGAACCGACAAGAACCATAGAACCGAGAATCGAACCGAAGAACCGAACCCATCATGTATATAAAAAAGGCGAAATTCGGTATCTTTAAATGAAAGCTGATATGTACTGTATGTTCAAATATCTTGGTATACTTGAATACTGCAGTTAAAAAGAATAGTTTATTATTGTACATTGAACAGCGATCTCAAAATGAATAAGAGAAACAGAATGTAAACATTTTTTATACGATGTGGGTCATTGCATCGTTAGAAGATTAAAGCACAGTTTTTACAAAAAAAAGTGGGTGCTTATAGTAGTTAGAGCGACGTAGTATTACTAGTATCATACAATATGTTATCGTAATATGGAGGAATTAAACCGCAACCGGCAGTACACACAGCTACTGCGACTCTACGCGTGTATAGTGTCTCATAAAAGGCAAAGGGTGAACGGTAAGATAATTCTGTTATGCGCCCCAGGATGCGCAATCTCAGACAGAATGCACAAACTTGATACAACTGATTGAGAAGCTATGCTAAATCTAGTAAAGTAGTACGTCATGGAGAAAAATGCATTGTGGGTAGCAAAGTAGATGAACAAGTAATGACCCGCGTCATGGGCGGAGAAAGCAAGCTGCCATCAGAAGAAGTAACAAAGGAAATAAGTGTATTTTTTCTTTTCCGATCATTTCTTTTCCAATCACGTCAAGTTAAGTGATTGAATTAATAGTAAGGAATTTACAAACGAAGTACATCCAGATCATTCATTTACATGTTCGCACATATGATAAACAGTTGCATTATGGATAAAATGGATGATAATGGTTGTCATCACAGATTCCACTAGCCGAAGCAGAACTCCTTCTATTATTAGCGCATCTGATGTCGGAATAAGTGGTTACAAATGAGGTCATTGGAAGATGTGAGCTTAAATATAAGAAAACGATGATATCATTTTGCTCTTTTATTGCTGATCCTCATTACTACACGTCCAGGAACCCCGAAACGCGTCATTCATAGAAGCATTGACAGTCAGCAATAATGTAAGCCTTTTTCAGGATGAGGTTATATGATATCATCATCGTTTTGCTTTGTCGGAAAAATTTAGTTGAGTAAACTACAAGTCGATGATATCATCTGTAAGGATCCGTCCATCAGAAGTCTAATAAATGACATCAGCGGCATCATTTGAAAATTATATAAAAGCGTTTATTTTTGAAGCATCGATCCTTGTATCTACCGTACACTTAACATACTACTCTACCTCAAAACTCTGTTGCCTTCGTACATTTCAATCATGGTTTATCAAATTGGTTCTTCTTCCCGCGATGTCCGTGCTGCTCTTCATAATGGGGTAAATATCACTATGCGATTGGTTTGTGTTGTGTCGTGTTATGTCGTGTTGTGGTGAACTCTATTGCAAATTTCAAACGTGTATTGATCTCCATAATATTTTTCTATTAAGGCATAGAAACTCCTATCCAAAACCCAACCTTTTCTCGTGTGCCTTCTGCCATGTCAGTCGATACTATATCACTTACTGATGAAGACATTGATGCCGGCGGTGCCAGCACTGATTCCGAGTCTATTTCCGTATCTGTTAACCAATCGCAAGGCAAGGGATCCAGTTGGGTACTTAAGTATAGCTTCAGTAAGCGCTATGATGACAAGGACGGTAAGCCGCGCATCCGTTGCCTGGTGGGAAATTGCACCAAAACTTTCGCTGCCGAGCAAAGCAATATGTCCGGATTAATCAAGCACTTAAACAAGGTCCATAGTATCACTAGGGAGTGCGGCCCCCACACTGGAAGCAAGCGTTCTGGTGCTCCCCTTGATTCCTTTGTCCAGACGAAGCGTGCCCGTGTATTCACACCCGAGCAATTTCTGAAGGCCTTCGTCAGGTTCATCGTAAAAAGCAAACTGCCATTTACCTTGGCTGAGAACAACGATTTGCAGGAACTTTTGGAGATTGCACAATCTGCATCTGCCACGGAAATGGTGCAGCTCCCAAGTACCGATACAATTGCGAATAAGGTAAGTACTAGATACATTTTTTCCATGCACAATACAGATAAAAAATTATCCCATTTATTACCTTTAGACCAAAGAGGAGTACGGCCTGTACAAAACAAAATTGCGCGCCGTGTTGGACAAGATTCCTGCAATTTCATGCACACTTGATGGTTGGACCAGCCCCTACAACGATGCTTTCCTTTCTGTTACTGGCCACTGAATTTCCCCATCGACTTGGACCATGGATGAAATCATCCTCGGATATGTACCACTGGAGGGGCCCCATTCAGCAGAAAATCTTGCCAATGCTTTTATCTGTGTCTTGAATGAGTTTGGCCCAGGCCCAAACTATTTACTATCACGACGGATAATGCTTCAAATATGAAGAAGATGGCTCAGATCGTTGAGCAGCACGCTGTTGACAATGGATGGTAAGTATCGAGAGTATAAATGCGAATTTGAAATATTTGGCAATATCGGTTCATAAGCTTATACAATTCCATCTGTATTAGGTCATTCCGTGCAGGCCAGCACCATATCCCATGCCTTGGCTATGTGCTGAACTTGGCGGTCCAAGACATCCTACGTTGGGGCCTAGGTCCAACGTTGCGCGACAATACTGGTGATAGTGATGCTGAGGACGAAAATGACGAAGTCGATGTCAATGCAACCTTCGAGGTAAACGCAGAACGCGCTTTAGAGGAGCAAGAGATCGAAGCAATGAATGTGCTGGTCAAGCTACGAAAAGGAATCAAAAAGATTCGGTAAGTGATTACTATCATCAAATACGTATTCCCTACTCGATGGTATCATTGGCACCATTTACTCATTATACCTTTGATTTTACATAGTTCTTTGCCTCAGCGCATGGAGCAGTTCATGCACCAACAAAACTCGGATTGCTCCACTCAGCTCACCCTCCATCTCGACGTGGCCACCCGCTGGACTTCAACGTATGACATGCTTGACCGTGTAGCCTTACTACGTGTACCATATAGCGTACTTTGCTCGAATAGTACCAATGATGAGTTATTACCGTTCAAGCTCACAACGGAAGAATGGAAGCATATCGACCAGCTGAAGGAAATTTTGGCGCCCTTCTATAAGTCGAGTAAAGCCTTATCCACCAGTACGAGCCACCCTACCATCAACACCGCGATTGTCTATTATAACAAGTTGATGGATACCTTAGAGGACGTTGTCAGCGATGGTTATCCACCAGAATTAAAACGTGCGGCCAGATGTGGCCTCGACAAGTTGCAAAGGTACTATTGCAAGGTAGACGATATAGATGTATATGCAGTTGCGACGGCATTGGATCCACAGATGAAGTTTTCTTAGTGGCGCCAAGCAGGGTGGGAAGACGAATACCAAGTTTTCAGCCAGCAGATGGTGCACGAGGCCTGGGCAGCATTCCCGAAAGGCGCTGCTATGAGGCCCGAAGTGAATGACGAGATGCAAAGCTTGTACAGCCTATATATGACATCCACGGCTGGTGACGAATTAGAGGATTACTTGAACGAGCAATTAAGAAGACTGGTACCAAACCAGAAAGGATAAGAACCACTGGTCCTTTCATACTGTAAATTCCAGCCCCAGTGGCCAAACATGGCTGCAATGGCTGCAAAATATTTAGCGGTCCCAGTCACTTCTACACCATCGGAACGTTGCTTTTCCCAAACTCGACTTCTCCTGCTGTACACACGAAACCGCCTCCAACCGCACACCATCGAAATACTAATGCTTTTGGATTCGTGGTGCTCCTTCGACTTTCACGATTAAAACGTTTCCGTCTCTTCGTTCCTGTATCTCCTTTCCGTACCTCTTTCTGTACCTCTTTTCCCTAGTTCTTTTTCTTTTCCTGCTTCCTTTTTCTGCTTTTTTATTTATTTTCTCTTCTCTTCTTTACTATTTTTCCCTCCCTTCTGCTTTTGCATGTTTTGTTAAGTTTTTAAATAAAGTACGGCTTGCAAATACACTACTTCTTGGTC
The DNA here is from genome assembly GCF_025766255.1 of Zychaea mexicana. NCBI lineage: Eukaryota > Fungi > Mucoromycota > Mucoromycetes > Mucorales > Lichtheimiaceae > Zychaea > Zychaea mexicana. The sequence continues at coordinate 21,281 of NW_026516793.1, forward strand.
TTTTCGGAATAACATTGTTTGTTACTTCCATTATAGCCTACTTTATAGGGACAAGTCGGTATCAAAAGGATTTCTAGAAATTTAAAGATATTTATATTAATGTAATATTTTTGAATTTTGTGTTAATAATTTTTTTACGTTAAAGTTTTTGTTATAATTAAAATATATAATATTCATATTTAAAGAGAATTAAAAACTTATACTTTATAATATAAATTGTTAACTATTTTTTTTTAATTTTAAATTTTAACTTTTAAATTTTAAAATTTTATAATATAACTAGCAGTCCTTCCTCGCTTCGCTCGGATGAATGAGCCCCTCCGCTTCGCTCTGTGTCATTCAACGGAAACGCGTCGCAAGGGGGTTCCCCCCTTGACCCCCAAGTGGGGGCAAGCCCCCCAAACCCCCCTGTCAAGCGAGGTTGGATCAATGTTTTGGTATTAGATACTAATTGTCTGTTTTCAAAAACAAAAGCAAGATCATTGTGTAGTGCGAAGTAGTCTATCATAGAAAGTCGTCAAAGTTGGATACTTAACTATCTCCAGTTTAGAATGCAATGCGAAAAGAAGTGTTGACAAAGATGATGTAGTGATATTGATAAAAAGAGAATAGGCAATATAAAAAAAGAGAATAGGCGATGTAGAAAAAGAGAATAGGCGATGTAGAAAAAGAGAATAGGCGATGTAGAAAAAGAGAATAGGCGATGTAGAAAAAGAGAATGGGCGATGTAAAAATAGAGTAGGTGACAAAAAGAATTATAGAAGAACTTCGTGAAAAACAACATTTCTTGTGCTTTGGCCTTGCTGACCCACGCTACGTGAGTTCTCAGGATCTAACATGATTCTGATGGATGAAGGGGTGCGGACGCGCGACATGGCTACATAGAGTAGACCATGCGTGAACGGAGGTTCAGGCAAGTAGAGGCCGACAGTGTTGAAAGTTTGACCCTATGCCTTATTGATGGTCATTGCAAATACCAGGTGAACAGGGAATTGTGTGCGTTTAAAAAAGAATGGGGGAACGTGTTTGTGAAGGTGTGAGAGTTATGCAAGGGATCAAGACGATGTTACCGGCATGAGGTCTAGTGGCTATTTCAGCATCAAGTACATATCTTTGAAAAGAGCGTACAATCAGCCATGTCCCGTTGCAGAGACCACTTTGGGTGTGCAAGTTTCTCAAAAGCATAATTGGGCAACCGACTTTGAGTTTTAGCAAGTGTGGTGGGAGGTTGGATTGATTCATGGAACTGAGCAGCTCTGGTGGGTATGTGATTTGATCCTCTGGATCATCCACAGTATCTGCACTCGGGAATTCGTGGATAGTGCCTGGGAAATGGTCGAGTATCAGATCGTTGATTGCTGAAATGTCGACATTTTTTGGAGTTAGAATGGAGCGACTGATGAGGTAATCGCGATCCACGTGTGGTGCGTCAAGGCTGCTGTAAATAGCTTCGATGAGCTCGTATCGAACGCGTAAAGAGACTGTGAAGGAAAGAAAGGAGGAGGAGATTGAAAAGATTTCCTTTTTTGTGAGTTATAAATCGTAAAACTGAAGGATTTTAATAAATAGATTTTTAAAACATTATAAAAATTTAAATTCATGTTTATACATTTATTAAAGATTTAAAACATAATTATATTCAACAAAATAATCAATAAAACTATCACAATAAGTTATAAATTAATTAATATATAAATTCATTAATTCTGATTTTATTAATTCATAAAGAAATAATTTTAATTTCAAAACCAAAAAAGACATAGTCTCCCCTTATAATTATTTTTATTTTATGTAGCATATAGCGGCTAATTTGAACCATTATAATTTTTTTTAATCTATAATTTTTATTAATCAAATAATTATATTATTAAAATAGTCACAATAGCAGTTGACTAAAATGACATTATTCTGATAAAAAAATTATTACCAAGTAATAAATAATTATTAATTAATTTTAATTATTGACTATTTCATCTCTATAAATAAATGGAGCTTTATCAGTACACTATATTCGGTTATTTCTAAATAAGACATAATATGCATAATCTTCATAGTCCTTATTTACATATAAAATAGTTTGAATAATTTTTGAAAAAGCAATTATATTAGGAATTTAAAATATTTGATTTTCATTATTAAATTTTATTAATTAGCAGTTAATTTTATATAATAAGTTAGTAGAGAAATATTAACATTAATATAATAAAAATCACAATGATTTCTCATACCAATCTCTTTTATATATATAATATCATTTAAAATTTTCAATCTTATTATTTTTATTTTCAATATATCTTGCTAATAAATTTTTACCAATATATTTTAAAATTTCATCATAAGTATTAAGTTTATGAAAATCAAAATCATAATCTATATTAAGAGCAAAGTTATTAGGATCCATTATTACCTTTTTTAATTTCTTTTTTTTTTTATATTTATAAATTATTCAAATTTTTATAATCAGTTATAATAGTTTTTGTATTAAAATTACTTTCTTTAATCCATATATTATCTTCATCATCATAACCTAACCATTTAACATAAAATACAAACTTTCCTCTCTCATCTATCAAAATGATCTATTATTTTTTCTACTTCATATATATTTTCTTCATTTGCTTTTTCTTTGTCTTTATTTTTCTTTCTTTTTTTGGTTATTGTTTCTTCTCTATTTATAACTTCATCTTCTTCATATATCATATTTATATCTTTTATATTGATATTTAAAAACTTTTCTTGTATATCTAACATTTCATTATATTCAGTATCAATTAACTATTTATTCTTAAAAATATAATTTAATTTTGTTTCTTTAGTTGGAAATTCAAAACTATCATTATACCATAATATATGATGTGGTTGAACTTCTATCTGATAATCATTTACCATTTTCTATATATTTTTTAATATACAACATACTCTTAATTGTAAATTATAATATTTCATATCAGATATTTGAATTGCTGCTCTATTATTATTAAAACGATCAAATTTAGATACTAAAACTGAAAAATGATTTTCTATTCCTGATCTAAATGACCCAAATTTTTTATTATAATCTAATTCTGTTACACTTCTATTTATATTTTGCTCTTTCCGTATAGGATACATAAAATTTCTATTATTAAATGTATTACTACTATTATAATTATCAGCATAATCAATAAATTTTTCAATAAATAAATCATATCCTCAAAACCAATACAATCTGCTTCTGATATCTTATTTTTATACAGCTTCATATTCAAAAACATTATACCATCATTTCCTATAGCACATTTTTCACTATCTGATACATATCTGATCATATTATTCATATCTGACATAATTTGTGTTCTAATTCCTTTTCCTTTTAATTTATATGAATATAATGTTTTGGATGATTCAGATGGATTATAATATTTAATTTTTGAATCATATCCATCAAGAAATAATGTAACATTTTTAAATCCTTGTGGATTATTAACTTTTGCTGCTAAAATACGAATTTTAATATTTGAAAATAGTTCATCTAAATCTTTTTTTACAACTTTATTAATATTATTATAATTAGTAATCCAAAAACGTTTATATATATCATAAAAAGTAGAATATGGTATAAATTTATGCATATCATTTCCAGATTTACCTGATACAATATAGTATAATAAAATTAAACCCTTTTTAATTTCTTTATAAGGACCAGGATATTCTCTATTTCCATATAAAACATTTAAAAAGTAAAATATAGGAATGTAACCCAACTATTTTAAAAGAATATCTTTTATAATATCAATTTTATTATTTTTAGTTTTTTTAATTTCTGTTCTGTGATTGAATTTATTTTGTATATATGGACATTCTATATTTAAAAACATCTATTTGTTTTCTACCAACTTATAAACTTCTGATTGTAATTGTTCTTGAAAATTAGTAGTGTCCATTGTTTTGTTTGATCTTTTAACTCTAGTAGAGCAATCCAGGAAATCTGATAACCTTAGATTAATGTTAAATTTTGATAATAATAATTATATATATTTTGAGCACTACTCAATATAATAAATAAAAATTCAATTTTTAAGAAAAAAGTAAAATTAATAAAAAATATTATTTCAGCTAAAAAGGATTACTTCGACTATAAGAAATTTATAAAAAATATATAATATCATTGTTATAGACTAGGGCCTTGTCTATAGGGAACGTTTATCCAGGTCAGTGAATGATTCAGTGGAAAAGAGGTTACTTTTTATTTTCCCAACCCAGCCAGCCTTTATATACTACTGGGCCTAATAAGCTTTGTACAACCCAGGCCGGGGCCTAGGTTCCTTGACTAACTGCTACCTAGTCGGTAACATTCTCCCCCTCTAATACTAGGGAGTATAATTTACAACGATCAATGAATACAGTAATATAATAATAATGGGAACAGGGAAGTGTATGATGGGGTGGAGGTGATAGGGCTTACAGATTTTTAACTTTGGGGGTACTTGGGTGTCATGAGAAACATTGGGGGTACTTGGGTGCTATGAGGAAAATCATGGGGGTAGGAGAATAAACATGCATTAATATTGCGGGGGTGAAGGTATTAGCAGTGACCTAATGTGAAACACCGCTGTAAAATTTTTACAAACATTGAGCAGGGGTATACCATTTCCTTGCTTCTTTTTCCAGTTGCATATTTTATCTACTTCTAGTCCTTGCCTTCACTTATTTCCTTATCAACCAATGTCCGTCTTTACTTCGCACCTTAGCACCACTACTCATACTGGTGGTCTTGCTCAACCTGCCTTTGCTCGAGACTGTATTGGATGCACTTGCATCACTAGTCATGTTACTAATTTGCATCCAGAGATTTTGTATGGCTTTGAACGTCCGGCCAATGTCTGTTAGCGCTGCTTTTGTTTGTCACGGATCTGCTTTAACTTTATGCCCGATGGTGGCTTGCAAGATATGGAACAGTCGCCACACTACTGTGATCAGTGCAGACTCTACAAGAGAGGTCACTGTGCTGATCAGCAGTACCTCCTAGGTAAGGATGTTCCCCGTAGTCATGTCTGGCTCCTAGGCCAGAACATCCTTGTTGGTCCTGAGCTGCAGGTGCCTTCTTGGTATTTGTCCCGGGTCTTCCAGTCTCGGCGCAATCATGAGCCAATGGGTTTGGTCTGCTCCTTGGGCCAATTGCGTTCTGGTAGTGAGGTGAACCCTTCCTTGGCTCCTCCTAAGTTGCCACTTTTTGGTCCTACTGGTGGTGTCCTAGATTTGGGTACCTTTGGTCCTGTTGTCTTTCAGGCTAGTCCTCCTGGTTCTGTTCGGTCTGGTGGTGGCTTAGTGGCTTCTAGTGATAGCTCAGTGGCTTCTGGTGGTGGCTCAGTTGCAGTTCCTGGTGGCTTGCGTCGTTCTGGTCGTTTGGCTGGTGCTCGTGTTCGTCCTTTGGTAGAGACTGATGATGAGGTTGAGTATGCTGAAGAGGTAGATGAGCTGGCTAGTGATGAAACTGACTACCAGCTCCGCCTTGGGTCCATGTCACCTCTTGAGGGCTCCTTGGGTGCACCTGAGGTTACTACCACAGGGCATACCCCTCCTACTCCCTTGGTGTCTCTGCCAAGCTCCCCTGGGTCTGCTCGTTCGGATTCTATGTCTCCTGTGACATCGCCTGCAGTGGACCATATGGAGCAATCACAAGACCCTAGGTCTCCTAGTGTTCACTAGCAACAGCAATAGCAAAATCCAGGTATCCCTCCCCCTCCACATCAGGTGGACCTCTTCCCTGGTTTATAGGATCAAGATCGTTTGGGTCGGCCCTTAGTGGTCCTGATGCTGCCACCTGGTATGCCGTATCGCCTGTCTTGGGTCGATGATGGTGTGGTTGATGTAGCTCCTTTGTGAAGTCTATCTTTATAGTTTTGAATAAAAACTTGACAATTGTCCAAGTTCTTGAGTGGTTCCCATGTAGCATCATGAATTGGATAGCCTAACCATTTGACTAGATACTCGATGCGTCGTTTGTAAGTTTTCTTGTCAATGATAGCTTCAACTTCATACTCGGGTTCGCCTTCAATAACTAAAGGTGGTGGTCGTGCCGGGGTCCGGTGGTCTTGACTTTGAGTGTACGGCTTGAGCGTTCGAACATGAAATACATTGTGTGCCTTGATATTTGTTAGGAGCTCGAGACGATAAGATACCTTGCCAATGCGTTCAGTAATCTTATAGGTACCTGCATACTTGGCTGCAAGCTTCTTCTTGGCTGATCGTGGGAAGTTATGTGGATTTAGGTATAGTTGATCCACAAGTACTTCTTATCCAACTTCGAATTCAACATCACGCCTATGTAGGTTGGCATACTGCTCTTGCCTGGCTGCAGCAGCCTTGATATTGTCAGTTACGTGTTCACCGATCGTCTTGAGTCTTGACTCGAGGTACGCCACAGCTTCGTTACTTGAGTTAGATTCCAGGTAACTTGGGGTGAGGATATGACGACCTAAGTCACAGTAATATGGAGTCATCTTGATTGACGCTTGGTATGTATTGTTGTATGTATGCTCCACAACTGGTAGCTATACATCCCAATCCTATTGATCGAATGCAACATAATGGTGTAAAAGATCTTCAAGTATTCGGTTCACTCTTTCGGTTTGACCATCAGTTTCTGCATATCGCGCGGTTGCAAGTTTACGCTTGATCTGTAACTGTTCGAATAATGCCTTCCAAAACCTTGATGTAAACTTTGGGTCACAATCCGATACCACTTCCTTGGGGAACCCATGTTGACGATATATTTCTCGTAAAAATAGATGTGCTACATCTTCGGCTGTATCTGTTGTGTAACATGGTGCGAAGTGTGCTCTCTTGGAAAATCGATCGACAATCACCATGATGGCATCATACCCATTCTTGGTTACTGGTAACTAGGTTATGAAGTCCATTGATATTGATTCCCATCGACCTTGGGCTGGTTCCAATGGCTGGATCAAACCTCCTGGCTTCTTGTTGGTACCCTTGTTCCTTTGACAGCTGTCACAAGCACCAATGTATTGACGAACCAACTTGGCGATGTTGGGCCAATAGAATTGGCGTTCAATCCTTTCAATAGTTGCATCTATTCCTCGGTAGCCTGCTGATGGTGCATTATGGGTATCATACAAAATGTCTTTCAGGATCTGTGGCATCCTTGGTACTACTAGTTGACGATGATCTTTTCCTTCAGGATGACGGTACAACCACTGGTCTACTAACGTGATGTTTGGTACATCGATGCCACAACAGAGCTTGTCCCAAAGATCCTTAGTGTACTCATCCTTGTCGTACTTGTCCTTGATCTCGGCTTCTATAGTATCTTGCTTTTGGACCCAGTAGACTTCTTGTAACTCCTTATTGGCATCTGGGTTCGACGGTTTTGATGGAGGACGCTTGCTCAAAGCATCGGCCCCATGATTCTTTTCTCGGGGGATATGATGGACATCCCAAGAGAAGGACATAAGTGTCTCTAACTAATGAATATGTCGTTTATTCAGATTGGTGTTGGTCTTGAGAGATGATAGTGCCCAGTTGTCTGTAAAAACAGTAAACTTCTGCATATCCAAATGATGACGCCATTTCAGTAAACAATGCTTGAGCACCAACATTTCTTGCTCATAAACGGAATAGTTCAACTCGGCTGGGGTCATAGATCTTGATGTATAAGCTATAGGGTGCAGCTTCCCATCTTCTTGTTCTTGCGATAGATACCTCCAATTGCTACAGTTGATGATGCATCGGTATGGACAAAGAAATGTTTCGTTGGGTCCGGCAGTGCCAGCACTGGCGCAGAAACCAAACTTTGTTTCAGTGTATCAAAAGCATGTTGTTCTTTCTTGGTCCATTGCCATAGAGTATCCTTGCATAGCAACCGAGTCAGGGGGTGCACGATGCTTGAATAACCCTTGATGAACCGATTGTAGTAATTCACCAAACCGAGGAAGCATTGGATATCCTTGATATTACAGAGTGGTGGCCAATCCACAACCGCTTGGACCTTGCTTGGGTCGGTATGTAAACCTTGTTCATCAACGTAGTGTCCTAGGAATTCAAGCCGCTTGACACCAAACTCGCATTTTTCCAACTTGGCATATAGCTTGTGCTCACGTAAACGCTCCAAAACCATTTGCAGGTGTTCCTTGTGCTCTTGTTCGGACTTAGAATATACCAAAATGTCATCCAAGTAAATAATGACGCAGACATTTAAGAGGTCTCTAAAGATATCATTCATCAAGCACATAAAGGTCGCGGGAGCCGAAGTCAATCCAAATGGTAGGACAGTATACTGATATAGTCCGTATCGGGTCATAAACGCCGTTTTATAAATGTCCTTGGGGTCCACACGAATCTGGTGGTATCTGGAACGTAGGTCCAGTTTGCTGAATACCTTGGCACCTTGTAATTGGTCGAGCAGTTCTTCTGTGCGAGGTAGTAGGTAAACATCCTTGATCGTTGTTGAGTTCAATGCACGGTAGTCCGTAACCATTCGTAAGCTTCCATCCTTCTTGGCAACAAATAGTACCGGGGCGCCATAGGGTGACTTGCTTGGCTCGATCCATCCTTTGGCGATTAACTCGTCAAGTTGCTTCTTGAGTTCACCCAATTCGTGACTAGAGAGCCGGTAAAGCTTCTGTGCTGGGATCTTAGCATCAGGTTCCATTGGAATAGTATGATCAACGTGTCTTTGTGGTGGTAGTCCTGAGGGCAATTCCGCAGGGAACACATCAGCATATGAGTCAACTAGCTTGAGTAGAGCATTGGAGCTATGCATTTCAGCTCCTTGAGCTGCCTTCCTTATATCCATTCCTTCATCCTTGCAATCTGTCAGTATAAGTGCATATAGTTCGAGTTCGTTCCATCGGCATAAGCGGTTAAATTGTCGGCGCGAGATAAATTGTACTTCTGGGGTCACTTGATGGGGTCTAATATGTCCTTGAGCCAGGATCTCCTCCCCCGCCACAACAACCTTATGTGATTACCAATCAATCTGGGGTTCTTCATCGAAGTGCCATGGCTTGCCTAAGATAAGGTCGTGCTTAGAGCTCTTGATGCCAGTATAAGCCTGGATAGTCCGCAAGAACTTGGGCCTAGAGTGATCTTCAGGTCTGCAAAGTAGGTGGATGTTGCCTGAGATGCACTGCCAAATGTCATCGACCCAGTATCTGGTTTAAGCAAATCTTGGAGGCCATGCTTATTGATGAAGTCCAAGGAGACAAAATTGTGGGTAGCACCAGAATCAAGCAAAAAACAACAGGGATAAGATTGACAATGTCCGGTAATTCTTATTGTTTGATGGCGATGATCACTACTCTGTTGCTATTTGTGCCTTGTGCCGAATTGTCCTCGAGCCTTGTACAGTTGTTAGGACTCTTGTCAGGATCCTTGCCAGGGTTTATATCTTGTTTGTCAGCACGACCTGGCAGCGTGTTACATACTGACAAATTTAGTTTTTTGGGTGGAACATGGAGCGAAGATGGCACTCCTTCTTGATATGTTCCTTGGAGCCACAGTATTGGCAACGACCTTCCTTACGAGCTTGCTCCCAGGTAAGCTTAGTGGGAATCCGTTCAGTCTGGTCCACATCCATGGGGTCATTCTTGAATGTTCGAGAGCGGTCCTTGAAATGGCGGGAGCCAAAATGCTTCTTGAACTTCTTACCAGGTGAGCTATTCTTATGTGACGTGTGGTGTTGGCTACCTTGGGTACTCAAACTGGCATTGTCATAGTTCTCAGCAAGCTTCATTGCCTTGCGAAGAGTCTTGGGTTCCTCGAGTTCGACATACTTCTTGGTTTGGCTCTTGAGATTATTGACAAAACGGCTGAGCGCTTCCGCCTCACTCACGTCAGTGCACTCAACAAATGCAGCTTGGAATGCCGAGTTATACTTGGTCACGCTACCAACTTGGCGACAGGACTCGAGTCGTTGGCGATTGGTCTTATAGACATTCAATGGTAAGAATCGTTCGCGAATCGCCTTCTTGAATTTATGCCATGTTTTAGGGGCCTGGTCTGCTTGTCTTAACATACGCACCATAGGGTCGCATCATCTACCATTTGACTTGTTGCGATGGCGACACACATATTCTTCTTGATGTTGGCCTTGGTAAAATACTCCTCGAGGTTGAATAGCCAGGATTCGATCTTGTAGGGGCTACCTGAGTACTTTTCTTCTGGTGGCTTGAACTTGTAAGGGCTGCGTGAGTGTGAGTGGGATCCTTGCTTGCCGTCACCCTCACCAGTGGAGTCTTCGTCTGAGGACTTGTTCACCTGTTCCATCCCTGGGTCCGAGGCATCATCATCAGATAATGAAGATGAGTCCTTATCGGAGTCAGAAGGATCATCATATGCCTGTGTAGATCGGGTGCCTGACCGTGGGATCTGTGCGCCTTTTTTCCATGGGGTTCTCATACTGCGCCTTGTCCGACATTACTTGTGTCACCTTTTCTTGGTTTGCTGTGATCTCTTGTAACTTGCTTACTACATGCGACATAGTAGACGACAAGGTTGTTACTTATTCTTGAATCTTGTCCTGGGCAACATAGACCTTATGCATTTCTGATGGGAGTTGAGTATTGAGCTGGTCCCAGAGGTGGTGTACTTCTTGCAGGGCTAGTGCCGCTGTGTCACCTATGTGTGGGGCTCGGCACCTGGATCCGTGGGTATAGGTACTTCTTGTGCTTCGTTCATTATACTTGTGTTCAATGAGGGAACTTGTCCTACTTCCTTTAGGTTTTCCGTATTGCCGGGAGCTACTTCGTGGTCCAGAACTTCTTGCTCTATGGCTTCACTTGCGTCGAAATACCTGCTCCTAGTCGAAGTTGACTGTGTCGGCTTAGGTCTAATAATCTATTTACTAGTACTTGCTTGACTAGACGAGTCTACTCTAGTATATAGGCCTTACACTCTCTTCTCTTGGTTCTGAGATGCAAATTTCTCCAATAGCTGGTCTGCTGGTGTTGATAGAAAGCTTGACCAGAATTGCTTTATTTCTTGACGTTGGTCTTGTTCGTTCAGCTTGCCTTGTCCTTGCACGTGCTCTTGCTGACTTGCTTATAACTTATTGACTGTTGATTGATGAATCGAAACTTCCGCTACCAAGTGTTATAGACTAGGGCCTTGTCTATAGGGAACGTTTATCCAGGTCAGTGAATGATTCAGTGGGAAAGAGGTTACTTTTTATTTTCCCAACCCAGCCAGCCTTTATATACTGCTGGGCCTAATAAGCTTTGTACAACCCAGGCCGGGGCCCAGGTTCCTTGACTAACTGCTACATAGTCGGTAACAATTATAAAACAAAATAGCTATAAAGGCTTACCAGTTAGACCCCTATATTTGAAAAGTTAATGAATAACGTCAGCTGTTATTGTAATAAACTTTTATCGCCATAGCTAAATCTAATATTCCTCCATTACATATATATATATATTTTTAATTTTTATTTTTTTAATTTTTTTGATATTTATAGATTGTTTTCTCTCTTTTTTTTTTAGGTACATGTAGTTTACTATGTTGAGAACATAGAAAATCAGGTTTATTGTCACCAATATTTGTTCTTATTTTCCGATGACACATATATCCTTCTTTTTTTCCTCTTTTATAAACATATGAATGTATATTATTACTGCTATTGGTATACCAAAAATTATTTGTTTTTGTTTCTTCCAATTTTTCCTTTATGATATTTTTCATTAGTTTTTATTTTTCTTCTTTCAAATTACATAGAATTTCATCATCAAAATATTTATCCATAACTTGAGTCATGATATCTTTCATTGAGCTTATCATAGCTCAAAATACTTATTCTGCCCCAAGTTTAACTTTGAAAGTCAGTTGGGAGAGAGTGTAAAGACAGTTAAAAAAATGTTAAAGTGTACTTGTCATCTTGTTTCATAAGAGAATTATATATTTCGGCCGTATGAGATTGTAAGCAAAGAGAGAACGGGAGAGGCAAGATCTTACTACTACAATAGGAGAAACAAAAATGGAGGAGAATAACAAACCACTTTTCATACGAGAAATAAACTCGGTTTGTTATTATTACTTCTTTACAACTTCCTTTTTCACCTCCATTTTTGTTTTTCTTACTGTAGTAGTAAGATCTTGCCTCTCCTGTTCTCTCTTTGCTTACAATCTCATACGGCCGAAATATATAATTCTCTTATGAAACAAGATGACAAGTACACTTTAACATTTTTTTAACTGTCTTTACACTCTCTCCCAACTGACTTTCAAAGTTAAATTTGGGGCAGAATAAGTATTTTGATCATAGTTTGTTTACATACAAGGATTTCTGCGTTGAGGATCACCATTTTTTCTTATTAATTAATATCATTGTGATTATATTTTTATATTATAAAAAAAATTCAATTTTGTTTTTTCGATTTTTAAAATTCAGCTAATAATTAAAAATGGGCAGATCTATTTGCACCCCCCCTCGTGCAACTTCCCAGTCACTGCCTGGCCCGGATTTTTAGTTTGCACCCCCCCCTCCCACCGAAACACCTTTATTAAGCAGAGAAGGAGTTGTGGAAAAAATCATTACTATTTTTGACAAGTCTTTTTCATTCATAAAGCCCATACTATTAATCATTCCATGCAACGACAGGAACATTCAAGGCACTTATCCAGCGATTCCTTTTAAGATTTCTTTTCAAAAAACACTCTAAACTAGGCCATGTGTGGGCGAGTAGGTAATTCTTATGCAACGAGACTAATAGTCTTAGCAACGATTTCAACTGGGATGAACAAAATGAAATTGTTTTGCTTTCTTTTGCTTATAATGTAGTTGACAAGACTTGAACAAATATGCAAGCGTTCAATGCTTTCACTAGAGCTAACAAAGAGACAATCGGAATTTACTATGTAAAGATGGTAAATTAACAAAAGAAACCTGATTTTCTGTTTATTTCTTTATGTACTTTGGCTTCTCTGTCAGTATTACGGCAGTTCCCTTACAGATAAATCAGCATTGTGCTAGACGAAAAAAAATATAACTAGAGTGGTGTGATTCGAAGGCGATTGGCCGTTGTGTGGGTGGGCTTTATATGTCCGCTGGTGCAGTAGCAGACTATGTGTTAAGGAGAGGAGTATCTGTGGTCGTCGTTTCTCATTTTTTCTTCTAATAGTCATCTTAAAACGACGAAGCAAATATCGATGATGAAATTGATGACTGCAACTGGTATTGAATGTCATTACACTCGAAACATTGTGTACACTATAAATACATTTGACGAACTATGCGAGTGTATCTCTGTTTTTCCCTTGGCTATTATCAGGACGGCAATATGAACTCCAACATTGAACAGACGCCATATGGATGGTCCGATATATTCAAGGAACCAAAGAGTCTAAGTAGGTGCTAAAGGGGTTGCTCCTTCTTTTGCATACACACATTGGCAGCTGACTGTTCATGCTGATATAAAAAGGGATTGTAAACAAAAATTAGAAAAATAATAAAGGAAGTGGTATCATCAGACTGTCCATATAATTGAATGGCCTAGTACTTTGCAGCCTCATGGGTTCACCTTTTCCTGGTCGATGTATCCATTGGTTCAAACATGTGTATATCGGATTAATTATATGAATATCAGAAAAAGAGAGGGGGAGAAAAGTAAAGGAAGAGAAGAGAGAGAAAAGAAAGAGCGGGCAAGAAGAGACATTGTGCTACTAAAATTGATAAGGTCCAGTTAGGTCAACTGGCTCAGAATCAGAGTGTTCTGCTTCAGATCCAGATGAAAGAGAATGAGCATCCAAATTTTCTGGAAGGGGAATATCCACATGGATCATGCTTTCAAATGCGTCTTGGTATAAGGGATACCATTGATCACCTCGGATTCTGGCACCACCATCTTTGCGGCCTTTACCTCGAGCATAAGGGTAGCAGGCAGGCCATTCAATCAATGCACCCGGCCTGAGCTGGATGAAAATTATATGGTTGTGAATGAGCTGCATGACGATTGGAGTTGTACGTATCGCTTGGGATGGGGTGCTTAGTAAGGGGCAAAATAACGAGGATTCAGTGCCAAAGAATGCTATAGGCGTATTGAACGCATCCGAGGCAAGCTGAGCACACTATGGATAGTAAAACCAATGATGCACATTTGGATCAAGGACACTTAGCATTCTTTCAGCGTCGAACCTCTCATAAATACTTTTTCCGCGATTTTTGATAAAGAACTCGCGCATTCCAGCCTTGATATCAATATATCGTTTTTCATCTCTAAGTAAAGCAACAGCCAACGAGCGGAAACCATAATTTCCATCTGGCTTCGGATTGTGCACTAAATTCACAGTAGAGCGTGGAATTGCATCGCAGACCATGTCCAGATTTGGCACAATAGGTAGATCAGCAGACGGAAAAGGTGATGGTAAAGAAGTGGGCAAAAAGGATGACCAAAAAGGTGGCATTGTAAGTTGTTGTTGTTGCTGTTGCTGTTGCTGTTGCTGTTGCTGTTGCTGTTGCTGTGGTGGCGGTGGCGGTAGTGGTATGGTAGTGATGTCAGCTTTAACTTTATGCTTGCCCTCCCTTAGTAAACCTGGTCAGTACTGTATATCTAATAACAATAGAAGATCAATTACAGCAATGATTATACTGTTACTTACCAAATGTCGGCTGCTTCGCGACCCGCGTTTGTTTTGGCTTTCTTGTTGCTTTCGTTCTGTTGGTGTTCCAAAGCAATAAGATCGCGCTTTGAGCTGCGCTTACGTTTGCCTTTCGTTGGTAGAGATTTTGGCTGCTCCAGTTGCTTGATGTCTATAAAAAGTTCATCGCTGATGGCTTGCAAATGACGTAGAAGAGTTGAGCGTTGCTTTTGGTCAGGAAATCGATGCAACATAGTGGTGATACGCGTGAGCTCAGCCTCGATTTGACTCTCCATGGTGGGAGCAGAATATGATTCCGAGATCGCTAGAGTGTTGCTGCTACTGTGGAGTGTTTCTTCCTCTACATAAAGTTACTACAGCTTAGTATAGCGAGTAAGAGTGGTGTTAAACTATCTATACCTTCAGGAGCTGTTTTTTTAGGATGGAGATGCCAGCGTCTAGGGATAATGCTCAAAGGAATTTTTCCTTTAGACGGTATCATGTGACAGCAAGGAATTCCGTAATGAGCTTTGATTGCACATCGACTGTTGTCGGTTCTTAGTGGATTTGGATATACAAGCTCCTTGCGAATTGCATTGAACGCGAACTTCGATATGTGGCGCTGTAAATCTACCAGCCTTTCCTTTTGACTTGGCGGGATATGGGAGTTTACACCGAAATGTTCGCTATCCAATTGACGATCCCAACTTAGATTCTGCACAGGCAAATCAACACACAGCGAATACGATTAGCAATTAATGTGCGTAGAATAGGATTGTAGGTAAATATCAAACTACCATATATATATATATATGTATATATATATATAATATACGAATGTATTGTACCTTTAATCTGTAGAATTCATCGATTTGCTCAAAAGCAAGGTATAGGTTACCACTGGCGGACTGTATGGCCTTCTTTATATTGGCATGCGTTCCTTCAACTCTGTTGGTGGTGCTATTTCTAAGATGCTTGACATCTGCGAGGTACCGTCCGACCCATTTTTCTTTATAAGAAAGCTTACTGCAAGCGAAAGTATTACACATAAGTATAGTGTCCAAGCAAACGATCTCCGTTTAAAATCCAGTATATAGTTACCTCTCGAGATATGCTTTCACTTCTTTCGGCTTTTTGGCTTTCATTGCAGCCTCATTGTACATGCCGATCGCCTTTTGCTCGAAATCCTCATCTGGAACCAGCCGCTTGTTCTGGAACTTATCATCATATTCATCAGCCATCAAGTAGTTGATGGCTTTCAGGAGCGCCTCAAAGTCCTCTTTAACTTCAAAAAGTTTCTACAGCTTGACTTGAAAATTGCGTCTGATGCAGTTGGTACAGAGCAATTTCTTCAAGTTGGGGAATACGTGATCCAAGGCTTTCATCAACGCGGATTCGCTGTCAGTTACAAAGACTTTCAGGGAGACTGGCTGCTCAGCTGGCCAGACAACTTGCTCAAGCTTTTTGACAAACCAGTCGTAGCTGTCATTCGTTTCTTCAGACACCCATCCGCCAGTAATACAGAACGTTTTCAAGTCTGGATAACCAACATTGCCTGTACCGACGACATTTACAAAGGGGAGCCGATGTCTGTTTGTCTTGTACGTGGCATCCATGATTATGGTTTCAGGGAATTGGCGAGCAAGTGAAATTGTAGAATGATGCGCAAAAAAAAGAGAGTGCAAGAACCGTTTTTCGCCATCTTGCTTCGATTCCCACTCAACGATGTAGTCCTTGTCCTATAGCTTGCTGATAAGCTTGAACATGGTATGGTCGGGATCGTTGTTGAATACCATCTGTCGCATATTCGTGATGTCCTTGGGGCTGACAACCGTTTTGTTAGCAGCAAGGTATGACACAATTGCAGTATTACTAGCGTGCCCTTTGATCATGCTAAGAACAATTTCGTGCTGCTTCCCATCGAGCTGACGAAGCATTGGATACGACGAGAGCTCCTTTGCAATCTCATGATTGTGTTCACCGTCGTAAAAAGAGACAACGTGCCATTGCTGGCTAGCCTTGCTCAATGGCCGCAGCTTGATCTCAAACTCGCATCCAATTCGCTGGGAGTCTTTCTCGCGCCGTTTCTTGCTGTCCTTGCTGTTGGATCGAATGACATCACCTTTGTCGTTCGCTAATATGGTTTCTACTGTCGTAGTTTTGCCATCGTCATATACCTCTTGATTGGTAGGTTGTCCAAAGTGCTTGCAAACAAGACGGAGGACTCTTTTTTCTCCTGTACGCGTACTTTTCAAGGTACACAGGGAAACCTTGCTCTTTTTCCCCCAGTCGACGCAAGCTTGTTTGGCAGAGTCAAAGTCGTCATAAGTGACTCGCAGTTCTTCAGGAATTGCACTTGTAGTTTTTGACATTGCGATGGAAATGAGTTGAGAGATTTAGAGAAGTATGCTTGTTTGTTTATAGGAAGTAAAAGAAGCAATTTTTAAGATACGCTCCAATTTCCATTGTCACTTCCTGAGTACTATGTAGTACCAAATATGATGCAAACGACACGATAATGTAGAGGTCAATGTGTCTATAGACTATGTAGATAAATATACTGCTATTTGAAGGATTTTGCATTAATGCAGTCTCAGTTTCATATGCATTATGTAAAACGTGTCAAATCAAAAAGTTTATTTTCTTTTGTTTGTTTAATAATCCTCTTGGCCTCACTTTCTTTTCTACATTATTTTTCAGTTCCATCATTAGCATATTACTCGCATATTCTGTCCATGCATCGAGGGCACTTTTCTTTATACAAGCAAGTAGCAGTTGCCGGTGCTATATTTCATTGTGCGTGTGTGTGTCTCCTTTCTGACAACTTACGTTGAAAAAGGCAAATGCATACATTTAGTTTATAGCTACTCATTTTATGTTACTTGATACGATGCTAATGCTTCGTTCTTCAATCTTGTGTTGAATTGCTTCAATTCGATCTGTAATTGAGGAATGTGGATGAAGTGGTGTGCAAGAATTGGTTCGATGAAGGGGGGTGTACGAAATGGTTCGGTGGGAGGGGGGGTTGCAAACTTAAAATCCGGGCCAGGCAGTGACTGGGGGGGTGCATGAGGGGGGGTGCAAATAGATCTGCCCTTAAAAATTTGGTGATAGCAAGTTATATAGTAATAAACCGATTAGTCCTCTATACTAATTACCAAAATCGCTAAATGCAATCTTCTGCCTCTCGGTTCTTCGGTTCTACTTATATAGAACCGGTTCGGTTCTTGATAGGAACCGAACTATATTTTCTCAGTTTCGGTTCGGTTCGGTTCCGGTTCTACAGTTCTGATACAGATCCCTATTGACTGCTGAGGGATTGGAATCCTTGATCTCCTGTTTCTAAAGCTGATGCCTTAACCACTTTCACACCTGCCTTTCTATATATGGTAGTCGAGGAAAAACAGTCACTGTTCGAATAAAAGCAGTCACACCGGGTAAATTCTTACGGTGACCTGACTATCTTTTTGAGGGGGACTATCTTGAGGAAGCTAAAGCCTTCACAAAGGATGCAGTGACATCTACTATATGAATTCATGCATCAAATTTTTTTTCCCAATTACATACCAGGTTGCTTTGTAAAATTCTGCACAGAACTACTGAATGTGGCAGCTAGAGGTGCCATAGGGTACATATCAGTTTTTTTATTCAATCTGGCCCCTTGCTAGGTAATTATCAAGCTGTTTTTAAAGAACTTGATAATTCATTTTTCGTGCAGTGCTTTGTGGTTATCTTTATGGTCCTATCCCTCTTCGTGGTCATTTCAGTGTACTTCTATCTCAGTGGTTATTCTTTGTGGATCGTCTCTATTCTCTGTGATATCATTTTACTAAACAACGACAAAAGCAACTCGACAAATATGACTTATGTCGTAGCAAGATTTGACAGTGACACACTGTTTCCTTTTTGGATTTTTCCTGCTCCCTTTTTGACGTACAGCGTTTTGCGTTTGAAACTATAAAATTTCTAGGGGGTGTAATATAGAGATGAACACTGGTGCGAAATACTGTATTTGATTGGTTGGAGAATAGAAATGATTTGTGATAAACAGACTCTCCCTGGTGAGAAATTAAGGGCGTCTAATGGCTCACTTCCTTTTTTTCCATGGGCGATGGATGCTGTCTAAGAACGCATCAGGTTTATTTTCATAGTATGAATCAATCTTATATTCATCACGACAAAATTTCATTAAACAGAGGTCTTGCCTCACAGCTAACTTCCTTTTCCCAGTGGGCGACGGAGGGCATTCAACAGCGCACCGCACTTGCTTTCCCGACACCAATCGAGCTTTTCTATCCATAACAACAAGACATTCAATAAACAGCGTGACATGTTCCACTAGTACGCAGCCAATTTTTAGAGTTTCAAAATCTATTTTGTGACAAGGCTTTCTGAATCTACAGTGGATCAATTCCTTCCTTCATCTCATTCTTTTTTTTTTTCGTCCAACAGGTAAACTCGCATTGCTGGCCATACCAGCTGTACTGCCATAGTTCAAGCGTGAAGACTGAAAATTCTAGCAAGTGCATTTTTGCCACAGGTATCTAGACTCTTCAAAGGGCATCATTTTTTACTTGAATATAATATTTATTGCACAGAGAAAAAAAAGTTTGGCATAAGTATAACTAGTGTAGAAGGACAGGTGCATAGTGAAAGAGTGGAATGGAAAAAAATAAGTTGACATAGGTACGACTAGCGTACATGAAGAAAGAAGTGGAAAAGGAGGGCATAAAAAAGGAGTGTAATGGGTACAGAAAAAACATAATAGCATTCCTACTGGATTTGCTCTTTTGCTAAGCAGCGATCGATATATGACTTGGCTTCGCTCACCCAACGAATACATTCTGCAGCTGTGATCGTCTCCGCAGCTTCCTTAATACGGCTTGCCAAGCTATCTTCATCCGTCAAAGGCGTTCGTCGTATGCGCGATTAGATGGCCTCCCAACATGGACGGCACGGGTCAAGGAACGTAGAATTGTTGGGCATGTAAAGTGGGAAATGGCCTGCATTCCGTACCGCGTTCACAAACGGCCTTTCCCGGAACAAGTGTCTGTTTGCCATGACAACACTGCATCGAAACTCGCCTTGATTGGTGGTTTTGAAAACCTCACTGGCAAACTGGATTAAGTGGTCCGGTGCAGTGCCTTTTGCCTTGCCGACCTTCTCCATCTGTTGCTGCTTCCTTTGAGCTTCAGCCACCATTGCCTCTTGGGAAACGGCCAGAACACCCCCTGCAGTGAGGCACAAGAAGATGTTCAAATCGTAGGATTTGGCCTCAGACCTTGTTGTGTATGCTTCAACGACCAAGGTCTCCGACATGGCAACCGCTCCTTCACTGATGAACATGCAGCCTTCGATGTAGTCTAGACTACGGGACATCAGCTCACCAGCAAACTTGCTACGACTTTCCAGAATATCGCTGGTGGCGGTGTAGGGAGGGACTGCTGGTAGTACAAGCGTGAATGCAACTGTTTGCTGGATTCGCTCCTTAATAGTTTTTTGACTAATTTTTAAACCTTTTAAATTTGTAGTATTAGTATGATAAAACGAGTATTCAAGTCATGTTGCATGTTGTAATAAATAGCTCACCTTCTAGTTGCTGGCACAGATCATCCTACGCATCCTTGACCTTTACGACGTTCGCATTTTGGTCAGCTACGCTTTTGACGTAGAGATCCACGATTTGCCTTTGTTCGTCGGTGAGGTCGATCTTGCGCGGTCTCTTTATCTGGTTCTTGGCGTTATAACCTGGAGTCACACTGCTATCTTCTTTGTGTTGCTTGTACAACTGATGGGTGCGTGAATTACTGATGTTGGTCAATTCAGCTGCTTTTCGCACAGACAGCCTCTTATACTCCACCAAACCGATCATCTTTGCCACCTGATGAGGAGTATACTTGATCAACGTCCACACGTGGTCAGCCGGTGCAATAGGTTCGAACGTTAAATCGTAGTCGTCGCTATTATCGCTGCGTGAGATGTCGTCAACAGCCATGGTGTTTTGGCCATTGCCATTGGTGCAGTCAATATCAATAGTAATATTTTGTGCATCGTCACCAGAGGTCGAGGTGGTAGCACTGGTTTCGCGCAGATAGGTGTTTTTGCTGACTTCGTAGTAGTAGTAGAAAGTGGTAGAGATCATGTTTAATGGAATGGGATGCTGTTGATAGATTGTCTTAGTAAATCAATAAAATCTACTGCGTTTATATATGTTCTGGAAACGTGTTTGCGTATACATCATGAATATTGTGCTCATATAGCGCATCTATCATTGAGATTTACATATTGATAGAGTGTCCGTGCTCTACTGTACAGCTTGATACCACGGTTTTACGTCACAAAGTCTACGATTATAGTAAGCACATTATTCCATGCAAAAAAAAGAATTAAACAAGTTTTGGCATCACAGATATTAAGTGCAGATTTATTAAAAACTAAAATTACGTGGATTGGATAAATGTAAGTTTTGAAATTGAACAGAAATAGCTGCATCGCTGTCATGCTCTGGGAAATTTTGTTGTTGTTGGTGCTGATATTGCTGCTCAAGCTCCAAAAGGAACCTGTGCCGTCTGTGCCATGTCCAATGCACTATGGCTGTGGACACTTTAATGTATTCGGCTATGCTTTTTATTGTATGCCCAGCCTGATACAAATGTATCATCGTTCCCCTTTCTTCCAAAGAGATTACCCTGCGACGGTGGTGTGGAGTACCTAGGGGCACTTGATGCCTTTCTGGTAGGCGGCCTGTGTAGTCGAACCTTCGTCAGGCATCCCAATCATCGAGAACACCTGGGTTGTCCCACATATACTCCTCACGGAGCTCTAGGTATCCTTATTAATAAATACAGTTAATATCACCTGGCTAATTAGAGTAATAACAAAATTATATGTAGCGCTACAATCATACTCTGCATAGTTGGGTCGTTCAATATGCGCTCCATGATACGTTTACTGGTTACTTGATGGTAGGTAATGACGAAGATTATGTTGATGATATATAGCGACAAAGAAATAAGCGTATGGATAATGTAAAACATTTAACGGGCTTGAATGATCAAATTTGCCGGATTTTTATATCGAAATTGCATAAAACACGGCAAGATTTGAATGCGAGGTTCCTTAATATATTGCGAGCTGACGATGCGACATCAGAAACAGCACTAACGAACACTTTGTACTACTAATGAGAAGCTTACAAGGGCATTGTCTGTACGACGATACGTGTGGTTGCGCCTCATACTGTGCATAGGAGAGATCGATGATTTCGTCAAAAGTAAATTGGATAGCAGATAGTATAACAAAAAAAATATAATAGGTATGTAGTTATGTAAAAATGTTATCTGAAATCATATTAAACTGTATGCAGTAAATACTCGTCGCATGGTCGATCCATCTGTTATGATCGATAAAGAAGTTTTCTGGTTATGTACGTTCTCCTTGAATGGTGGCTACTGTATTGGCATCAGTCGAATATGAAGTTGGTTTTGTTAACCATGATACAGCAGCGAATGTATTGGAGCACTATCTAATTTAATATTATTGAGCTTAAAATAGCTATTAGGTCGGAAAGATACATGCAACCATGGTCTTCTGTTATTTTAACATGCTGTCAAAACGAATTACAGCAGCAAAGCTCCATGTGGTACTCTGTTGTGTGCTACGAAACAAATCAGGGAACTAGATCGTATAGAAAACTCCATGCAGCCCAATAAAACATTAAGCTAATCTAAAAGGGGCTAAATAGAGTAAGAATAGCTATAGAATGAGCGAGCATAACGTTGAATGAATGCAAAAAACACGACGAATGAATAGATATAACGATTAACCATAATAATAGAAGCATACATGATCGATGGAACAAGCATCATAATAGTAGTAAAGCGAACGTAGTAAGCAAATCAAATAAATAAAACGAACGTGGCAAGCAAATCTAACAAATGAAACGAACGTGGCAAGCAAATCTAACAAATGAAACGAACATGGCAAGCAAATCTAACAAATGAAACGAACGTGGTGAGCAAATCTAACAAATGAAACGAATGTGGCAAGCAAATCCAACGAATGAAACGAACGTGGCGAGCAAATCTAACAAATGAAACGAACGTGGCAAGCAAATCTAACAAATGAAACGAACGTGGCAAGCAAATCTAACGAATGAAGCGAACGTGGCGAGCAAATCTAACAAATGAAACGAACGTGACAAGCAAATCTAATAAATGAAACGAACGTGGCGAGCAAACCTAACAAATGAAACGAACATGGCAAGCAAATCTAACGAATGATATGAATGTGGCGAGCGAATCTAACGAATTTAATGATCATGGCAAGCAAGCATTACAAAATGTAACATACACAGGGGGCAAACATAGCTTAGTAAAAGGAGAGAATGAAGCTAGCAAATGTAATAAACTGTTTAGCAAATAATTAAAAAGCGAAATGAACAGAACGAATGCGTGATCCAATATATTAAACGAGTGAGCACATATATCAAAACGTATGCAACAGATAGTCTGTACAGATAGTCTATTTTAGGAAAAGAATGAACTTAACTAACAGATGTATGAACCATTCGTACAGAGCGAATAAATTAATAAAACGAAATCATTGATCCGACAAACATAATGCATAAATGGTGCTCCATGCAAATATTATAGCACGCGATTATATGTATACTAGCAAAAAATCTATTATGCAAACGATTCAAATCTCCTTTACAGGAACAGGACTATCGTTTTGCACGGAGAAATTAACCTAAAAGGGAAACAAAAAAAATGAATAGAACAGAGAGAGAAGAATAATCTTTTTAAATAGATACATATATCGAAATAAATCGCCATATTGGACGTACTGGCATATAAAATTATAGTTCAAATGCATTCTAAGCAAACTACATAATAGCCTACAGTTGCACAGAGCGAACTGGCACAGAAAGAACACATACAAAAAAGGAGAAGTGAACAGTCCACTAGTGACTGACATTTGCCAAAAGAAAGGTATACTGATGACAAGAGGGTAATAAATAGAATCTGCTCAACGAGCATATCGATTGTACGTAAATGGTTTTCGAGATGCAATAGCACGCGTGTATCAAATAGGGGTCGCAATCTGACCCATAGGTCAAAACCGACCCGCGGGTTGAGGACGGGTCAACGGGTCGGGTTGATGCTTTTCTGACCGGCGGGTCAACCCGTCTAACCCTTGACCCAACCCGTTGACCCGTTGTGACCCGTGTATACATATGATATCTATGAGGTACTTGTATTCAAGTAGTCAATTTTCTTGTTCGAAAGGATCATTATATTAAAGATGTAGTTGTCAATATGTCTGCTATAGAACTGTAACATAAAACGTACTTATATTCTTTTTCATTGTGGGATTATATTTTATATTCAAAAGTGTAAGATAAGTAAGCTATAAGCAATATATGTAATAGTAGTAAAGAAGTAGCAATAGTACAATGAGAATAGACAATAGAGAGTGGCAGTGAGAGACGAGATTTGACAAAAGACGTAGAAGGAATTAAGAAAAGAGAAATGAAAGAAGAAGGAAGAAATAAAAAGAAAAGGGAAAAGGGAAAAGGATTAGGGGCATTTAAAGGAAGTCGATTTTTAACCACACTTTAACCATTATGCTTTCTTTAATGCATGTGAGCGCAAACGATTTCTTTTGTTATAGCACAAACCCTTTACCTTTAAGAATAATCACACAAAACGTAGATATTGCTAGCAGTGCTAGGAATTTGCGTGCCATCATCTTAGAGAGCTCTGTATACATGTAGTTTTGCACTTCCAGTGCTCAAGCTTAGGTTGATTGACACCTCCTTTGTCACCAAATCAAAATCAGTAGTGACCCGTCAATCGAGTTTTGACCCGTCAGGTTAAACGGGTCGGGTCGGGTCAGTGTTTTCTTGACCTGTGGGTCAACGGGTCAGACCCTTGACCCGACCCGACCCATCCAATTGCGACCCCTAGTATCAAATCATGAAAATCGTAAGGTAACAAAAACAGTATGGCATAGACAGTGTATGTAGCAAATCTATCACCCCCTTTTTCATACCATCTGAGCACCCCCTTTGATTGATGATCTGTTTATATTTTATGGCTTCCATCTTAATCTTATTTATTATGATGTACATATCTCTATTATCCATAGTTGTAAAAGTCTTCCAGAAATTTTTAGACTCATATTTAACGACCATGTCTGTGCGCATGTAGCACTTGCAGCACAACGCTGCTTGTGCCACCCATGTATATAATTGTGATCAATACCCATATACTATTTATGATTTTCCCTCTATAAAATACGCTGTTGTATTTTTAGATTGAGTGTGTATGTGTTCTAATAGCACTGTAACAAAATATATTCATCCAATTATTCTCATTGTTCCTAGTGGCAACAAATTAAGATAGTGACCATGAAATGATACGAACGTGATCCTATTACTGCAGATGAACTACTACATAGAAGTTCAATTTTGCTGCAAGTGACTGGTAGGTGCATACCATATACACATTACTGGCTTATTTACATGGCCAACGCTATGTTCTTGGCCAAAGTGGCTTGCACTTTTTATAGTTGATATATATAGTCTCTCTTTTTCTCATTTGAACATACACAACTCTTCACTTCTATCTATTTTTCTAAACAACTCGTTATCGTTAATATTAAGGATCACAACATGCAACAAGAACAACCTGCCACCGTCGCTACTGATTCACAGTCTACTATCACTATGTATCACTATCAACCAGATGGTGATTACTACGTGCGCGACGGCCCAGAAACCGAGGCAGATTTATGTGTTCGTACCGTGTACAGGATGACTGTTGTCCCTGAGGATGGTGACGCAGGCGAAGCTGGTAACATGGACATCGATGAAGCACCAACATTTGACGACGATATCATCATGACTTCAGAGCCAGTCAACTATACATGGACGCGTTATAAATATTCTGCACGCCAAGTCGGTCAACTCGTCAATCTCCATATCGACCGAGGTGATCCGGTTCGTACAGCTGCTGCAAAGGCTGGTATTGTACAAGCGTCGGCATACAACATCATAAAGGAAGCAGCAAACGACAGAAAGGTGCTCCCTGGATATCTACCAGCAACCGATGTTGAACGAGGAAACAACAAGAAGCTGAACGGCCTACATTCCGCTTTTATCAAAGCCAAGATTGACCAGTGTCCCACTATAGCTGTGAAGGACGTGCATGAAAACTATACAGTACTTTTAATGGTTTGTTAGCAAAATATCAACGGAATGTATAAGTAAACTTGTTGCATAGTCTACATCGCTTAAATTATATTGAAGATCTTACTATTAGTGAAAGTGCTGTATATCGGCATATTACAGAAAAACTCAAATACTCCTTGAAGCGCACTAAAAGAATACCTGCCGACTGTAATTCCACCAGGGGCCTTGACGAGCGAGCTGCCTTTGTTGCTGACCTAAAAACCTAGGGAATCGCTTATAGTACAAATTGTGTCTTCATTGACGAGTGTGGGTTCTCGAAGGCATACGCACGTCCTTCAGCTTGGTCAAAGATAGGCACTCCAGCAGCTGTTGCTGTCCCAGCACTGCGATCCATCAACGTCAGTATTATTGGCGCTATGTCGAGCAAAGGCGTTATATTGCTTTCAAGGCATGCACCACCAGAAGAATACAAGTAAACGACACCAGAGTCATCTCGTAAACAAAAAAGAACAGCCCATGGTACAACACGCGATCATTTTTTGGATTTCATTAACGATTTGGTGGACATTCTGGAGGAGTTGGGCTTTCGAAACATGTGCCTAGTTATGGACAACGCAAGGATCCACAAGTGGGACAAGATCGAAGAAGCAATTGAAAGAGGCGGCCATCGCATAATTTTTGTCCCTACATATTCACCATTTTTAAATCCCATCGAAGAATGCTGGTCAAAGATCAAGGGCCATGTTACAAAAAAACCGCTGACAACTGAAGATGACCTTATTGGACGAATCGAAAAAGCAGCATTTACAGTGACCGAAACCAATTGCCAACACTGGGTCGATCACTCGCAATCCTACTTTCCTGCATGCCTAGCAAAGCAGTCTATTATATAGGTATAGCCCTGATTTTAGTCCTCTTCCTTTTACTACTTTTACTGTAATACCAATACATTTCACCCTTAAGATTATATAAAACACGCTTTGGAACAGTATAATTATGCCGTTAGAACGATAGTGTAGCTAGACGTGGACGTTGGTTACAGTAAATCACGTTCGTATTATCACTCTTCTGCTGTAGTAGAGTTGATTCTACATATAAATCAGAGATCCTCACTCTCAGACTTCCTATCTTCCTTCCACATAATAAATTCACCACTCAAAGGTGCTACATACAGCACGCCTGCTTCGGGAAGCTTCGTATTAAAAGTGATTTTAGCTTGCTACAATGTTCGAGTAGGCCATACCAGAGAAAAATGATCTGTCCACCTATTAGAACATTTTGTACAGTGTGCAGTTGTTACAGAGCAATCACTCTCACCAGCTAATGAATAAATTCTATGATGAAATGCATCAGGTCATATACATCACTTGTGTACTTGCTAAAATTTTCAGTCTTCATGCTTGAACTATAGCAGTACAGCTGGTATGGCCAGCAATGCGAGTTTACCTGTTGAACGAAAAAAAAAAGAATGAGATGCAGGAAGGAATTGATCTACTGTAGATTCAGAAAGCCTTGTCACAAAATAGATTTGAAGCTCTAAAAATTGGCTGCGTACTAGTGGAACATGTCACGCTGTTTATTGAATGTCTTGTTGTTATGGATGGAAAAGCTCGATTGGTGTCAGGGAAGTAAGCGCGGTGCGCTGTTGAATGCCCTCCATCGCCCACTGGGAAAAGGAAGTTAGCTGTGAGGCAAGACCTCTGTTTAATGAAATTTTGTTGTGATGAATAAGATTGATTCATACTATGAAAATAAGCCTGATGCGTTCTTAGACAGCATCCATCGCCCATGGAAAAAAAGGAAGTGAGCCATTAGACGCCCTTAATTTCTCACCAGGGAGAGTCTGTTTATCACAAATCATTTCTATTCTCCAACGAATCAAATACAGTATTTCGCACCAGTGTTCATCTCTATATTACGCCCCCTAGAAATTTTATAGTTTCAAATGCAAAATGCTGTATTTCATAGCCATTTCTTCTACCTGTTTCTGTTCCTTCATATTGTAACTCAATCATCCCTTCGCTGTTATTCTATAGCTACTTCTTCCTAATTCTTCCATTCACTCGCTAGAGCTCAATCCACTATCCAACATTAGCTACAGCTATTCTTTCTATCTTCTTCTGTCGCACAGCCGACCTTATATACGTTATCCACTATATCTTGCATTCATCGTAGTATTCATCATTTTCGTATTACTTTAGACAAAACATATAAATACCCTTCCTCAGTATATACAATAAAGGATCATCTTCGAAGTCATCTTTTACACTCTCTTTCTATTGGCTACAGAACTGACCTGCCAAAAGAATTCGACACTTAATCACAAAACTAAATGTTACAGCTAATTGAACAAGCTCAGTAGTAACTGGAGAAGCTGAGCATCGATCTCAGTACCTCTCGCATGCTAAGCGAGCGCTCTACCATTTGAGCTACATCCCCAATATATTATTGGCACGAAGTATGTGGAGTGTTCCGGCCGCATTCATTTCCGACAAACGAATTCTGGCTTCAACCAATCATAGGCGATTTCGGTGGCGGATCTTTCTGCCGGCGATGGTCATCTGATCCACAGGTTCCCCCCCTTAACTCCCCATAATTCTTCTCACACCCCTAATCCGGGGATTATCATACTTCTTTTTCCCTTTCTATCAGTTCCCTTTATTTTTCTTATTTCCCTTAGCTCTTTTTCTGTAAATAATTCTGTCATTTCCTCTCGCGTCATTTTATGTTCCTTCAACTCTAAATCGTGCCAGCCATAGGCGCTGAATATTATTTCTTCTTTATGCTTCTTTTAATGGGACCCATCCCTTATATTTCTATTCGTTCTTATTTTCCATACTAGAGCTGTATTAAGCTGACAGAGGTCTGCATAGCATATCTTAGCATGTTATTTTTTGTGCATATACCAAACGAATAAAATGACCGCAGTAGGTATCAACTTTTATATACTAGTGATGATTATGATGGTATGGTTATAAGCAACCGAATTTTATTTATTTCAATATTACTAAAGTAGCAAAACAAAATTACGGGAGCAAAAAATATAAAAGCAAAAGCAGAGAGAGCCTTCTATGTGTGTGTGTGTGTGTGTGAATATGCATACAATCTTTAGCTGGTAAAGGGGCTAAAAAATACAAGAGTGAATCGCAACAATGCTGTGTGTGTTGATGACCAACGATCCACTCAAAAAGTTCGTACTACAACTAGGTCAAAGTGAATATAGAAGTGTTACATTTTTCTAAAAGCGCCATATAAAGTGTGGCAGCACTGACCACCATCACAGCAACACTAGGAATGACGTGAGATTGAGCAAGTGTATAGAGGATCCAGTTAGATGTTTGGCACAGGAGATCGTAGCAGCAGTGGTAGTAAGGTGGTTATAAGGCTGTTAGTCAAAAAGACCAAAAAAAAGAAGAGTATAAGATAGAAAGAATGAAGAACTTACAATCTTTGTCCTATGATGACGCCGCCTACACTGTTGGATAGGAGAACAGATGATCGCGTCCAGAGCTATAAGAATACCCAAAATAAAGTAGTATTAGATAAAGCAATAAATGTTGAAAGTAGTTTGACCACGACAAGAGTAAAAAGTGCTTCATGAACCTGTAATTACGAATTTTTGAGAGAGTGGTGTGTTGCATCAAGAAGGGAGGAAGTAAAGTGAAAAGAAATAGAAAGAGGTGTGATAAATAGAGAGATAGATCGATGCGGAATATAACTACAGTAGCTGTAATACCAAAAGAAAAAATGACCCTGATCAAGCACCAGATAGAACTATCCTCAACCCAATAAAGATTTGCGGCACTGCTCCTACTGTTGGATTTATGCCAACATCTTGTTCGGCAACGGAATTACAACAGTTCTACCACTGGCACGTGTTTGATTACCATACTTTACAACTGCCATCTGCCTATATAGACGATGAACCAGCACGATGCAGTCCATGTCCTCAGCAAGAAAGTGACTTCGCAATGTCTCTAGGTAACTATCAACAAAGAGCGGCTCATTGCTGCTGTAAATGCTGCAACATTTAATATAAGCAAAAATGTGCTCTTTCAGCTAGCTGTTGACTCTCAACTCATGGCGAAAGAAGTACTCAATCTTGCATGGCTAAGATATAGGCTCGCCTCAATCCCCTGACTGGTACAACAACCTGTGCATGAGCACCTCGACGTGATCGTGCTTCTTTACTCCTATGGAGCTGACCTATAATGCATATGGTCTTGATTTTTTTTTACCGGTTGTTGACAAAAACTCGGTGTGCTTGTGCTTCCATAACGTCGTAAAGAATCGATTTGGGTAGCGATGGTGGTGATATGGCGCAATGTGGCAAGAGAGAGAGGAAGACGGTCAGAAGATGGAAGTGGAAGTACGAGCAGGATTACACAGAACTCGATAAGTGTGCTCGACATTCGCTCAGAGAGGAAGTGCAACTAGAACAGAACAAAGAAAGCAAGGACAAGAACGCAGGGATGAGAATATCCTGGAAGCACAGTTGTTTGTGGATGAAGGTAAGCAGCATCTTCAGAAAGGTATGAGAAACTTTGAATGAGTGAAATAAAAATGGGCTTTTAAAAAACGGCACACACCTTGTTCGTCAATGCTGGCTGTCTCATCTACATTCACATTGTCTGCTTTGACCTCCCATTCAACATCCTCGACATTAAGCAAACGATCATTGCCGCCAGTACTGTCTCTGTTTTCCTCCACTCCAAAGACAATGTTCCTCGTCAGAGAACGACAAACGATGACCAGCAGTAGCTACTATATACCATCCAACCATTCAGCAATAAATCATATATGCACTTCCTTGACATTATCCTTTAATTATCTCAACATACCAGGAGAGGAAGAAGGAGATGACTCAACAGCATCAATATCATGAATAGCTATACGCCTAATAATAAGTTACCTTATCCTCTTGCTATTATCAATCAATTATCTCGACATACTAAGAGAACGGGAAGTGGAAGGCTCATTTGGAATGTCATCACCAACTTCCATTTCGGCAATATCCATGTTATCTGATGCTTCAGACAGGAAAGGCTGTTCGCCTTCAAAAGTGGCTATGATAGATGGTGCTTACTGTATTCATGAATCAACTGGTTACTACAATAATGTCAACACTTGGAAAATTAATATACCATTGTGCGATATTCTTTCTCTAGCAGAATTTACAGCATACTTAATGTGCTGCTCTCGTTGTATATGAGTAACCTTGCGAGAACTGAGATTGCTACTTCTGGTACATTGCAGACAAAAGCATTCGACCTTTCTAGATTATAAACTATGATGGGAATGCAAATTAGACAAAGAACAACAATTTGAGACAATTCCTTTTTTTATTTTTTTTCTTTTCTAAAAGTCACCCCTGCGGTTGTCCCTTAATGGCTTCTGAAGTAGTTAGTTTTCGTTTCTTTACTCCTGTTGCTACAGGATCAAGAAATCCTTCTATACTGTGTTACATATTATGTTTATACATCCACCGCATTATTGCGTTGTGCTCATAGATAAACGTCATTTTAAAAAATATATATAATGTAGATACATATACAGCATACAATATTATACAAGCTTTTCTTCAACCTGAAGAGCGGTAAGATGTGTCATTTTGCATAGAATCGGGGACAGAGTTGCTGCTGCAAGCCCTGTTTATAGGGGATGTTTACATGGGTAAGATGAAATTGTAAAAAAAAGGTGCGGATGTGACCCCCTATCATCTAATTCCTGAAAGCAAAGTAACCAAAACCATAGCATTGCTCTTAACACACTCATGCATTAGCGCGCTTTTCATTTACTGGTATAGTATAGCCTTAAATGCAGATCAGGCAAATAGTGCATATCTACTGAATTTAGTCTATGCAACCTGGTTAATTTTTTACTTAGTACCCCAATAGCTTGCCACCACATGTCAAGCTGTTTTCCAACCACTTGACATTTGGTTTTTTGTGCGGTGTACCTGAAGTTCGTTGCTTGTATGAGGCACGCGCTCTTGCTGCTAGCCGCCTATAAGAATATGCTGCCAAGGATAATGCCCATTGGGATGCCATCTTGAAACCCCAATAATTTTCCGTGGGCGACCACATTCTCATGTGTCATGAAAATAAGTTAAGCCTGGAGTTCAACTGGAAGGATCCATTCAAGATCATTGATACCAACCTAGCGACCAATATTTACTAGTTACAAGACCTGCATGGCCAAACGTATTCCTCCTGGGTCCATACTGACTGGTTACGTCCCATCCATGTAAATTCTATAGTTTCGTCAGATCTATGATATGATCCCACTGCTGCCTGTGCTGCTGAACGCCGATACCTCCAAGCTACTGGTCATGTTGCTGTATTGTTCGAGGATGAACAACAATCTAGGGAGAGGATATTGTCGTAGCCAGAAATGGCTAGTAATTCCTTTTACCTTTTTTGGCTCTCTTGCCCCCGTTTGGTGGAATACTTCTTTAGTCACACAATCCGCAGCTATAACTTCTTCCTCTCGTCGCACAGTCGACTATTACATCATTACTCAGCTCACACTACTGCATAGCTACTCTTTGTCATCGTTGTTAACACAATTGTATACTATATTATCATCCATCATTACTGCAGTAGCTTAGACAAAACATATAAATATCCCTCCTCATCACAAACAATAAATAGTATCAATCATCTTCTCTTTATTCTTTTGTTTCCCTTTTGTTCCTCTCTCTTCTCATTGGCTATGGACTGATCTGCCAAAAAGTAGCACGACACATAACAATAGTTAAAAATGAGATATCTAGCTAATATTGTTACATTATTCTCTCGGACCGGGAATTGAACCCGGGTCTCCCGCGTGACAGGCGGGGATACTGACCACTATACTATCCGAGATAATGCATTGTGACACGAAGTGTGTGGAGCTTTTAGGCCTCATTCATTGCCGACGAACGAATTCTGGCTTCAGCCAATCATGGGCGATTTTGGTGGCGGATCTTTCTGCCGGTGATGGTCATCCGATCCACAGGTTCCCCCCCAACTCCCCACAATTCTTCTCGCACCCCCCATCCGGGGATTATCATACTTCTTTTTCCCTTTCTGTCAGTTCCCTTTATTTTTCTTATTTCCCTTAGTGTCATTTCCTCTCGCATCATTTTACATTCCTTCAACTCTAAATCGTGCCGGCCATAGGCGCCGAATATTATTTCTTCTTTATGCTTCTTTTAATGGGACCTGTCCCTTATACTATCCGTCCTTATTTTCCGTATTATACTCTCTCACATACTCATGCTACCTGCCCTGTGCAGTTTATATTATTCTCCATTTCCTTTTCCCTCGTTACCCTCACCTTGTTACCATGACCCTGTAATTTCATGGCCCCTCTTATTTTCCGTCGTACTCCCTCTCTTATGTTTCCATCCGTCGTATAGACATTGCTATATCCATTTCCCTATTTTTCCGTCTTCTACTCCGTCCAAACTACCTGATAGAGATCGGTGTCCTCTGTGCCTGGCGTCGTTCTCGGCCGAGTGCGCCTAGTTGACAAGGTGTATAAAAGGGGATTAACCCCATGATAAAATAAAGATGAAGCGTTTTCAGACATATATTCGTGGATTGACAATTGACATCGGAAGTGGAACTTGCCATTATTGTAATCGTGTATCTGTGTATTTGTATTTCGCGTTCATCATACCCCTGATTCCTTTTTATTTTCTGAATTCTGTCTATTTGTATTTTACCGCATATCAACCCTATTCTTCTGAACCCTTTCTACCTTTTCCCCTTTTTATATACTACCTTTTGTCCTTTTCCAAACACCACACGTGTCAATTTGGGGGGTCAACTGGGATTATCATTTGAAGAACAAGACCGTGTCGTGCATCAAAAACAATGAATGAAACCGATTCCGTAAACAATAAGATATTTAAGTTTATCTCGTCGCCTGGCTCTTTCTCTGGTTCCGGTTCGGGCGAGAATCCGATGGTGTGGCTTCGCCAAGTTCGACGTCTCTGGCAACGAGGCAACCTGTCCGACGCTGAGGTGTTGCTCGTCGCGGCCTCGCATCTGAAGGGGCAAGCTGAACTCTGGTAGGTGCCGCTCGAAGATAGCATCGTTACATGGGAAACATTCAAAGAGGCGTTTAAGGTGCGGTTTATTTCAGCCGAACATCGAGAGACATGGTGGGCGAAAATCGAACGCGTAAAGCAAGACTAAGGCGAAACTGTCGAGGATGTTGCATATAAGTTGCAGGAGCTGTTTTCTCTAGTTGGGTTAGCTGAGAAGTCATACCAAGTCCATTATTTCATCCAACCTATTGATCTAGAAATCACATTTCGCATGGAAGAATCAGCGGTGGCAACGTCATGGAAAGTGGCGGTAGATAAGGCAATATGCATCAAGAATGCAAGGAGCAAGTATTTATGCAGCCTGGATGTCTCGGTGGCGAGTGGTGTGGCATCAAGAAGAAAGTTTGAAGTCAAGGTGGTGGGTAGCAGCGTGGCTTCGTCAGGCAGGGCGGCACCTTTAAGTTTGGCGCCAGAGGATTCGGTGTCGCAAACACACACATTGTTGACGCAAGTGGCGGAAAGTCTGCATGCCTTACAATTACAACTTGGACCCTCGCAGCAGTACAGAAGAACCCCTCCCAAATACCCACTAAGGGCCCCCACCCAAATGTTGGAACTGTAACCAAGAAGGCCATATATCGACGCAGTGTCCAAGTCTCATACATAAGGACCAGGGAAATGGCAACGGGCGGCAGTAGGCAGGAACACTGTCGTCCAATCGAATTCCCATCCCCCAATAAGACATAATGAAGAAAACAAGGTTCCGTCGTCGTCTGGCGTTGCAGCGGGTCAAGGCAAGTCTGGCGTGCACATGGTGGAGGCGGTCGATGTCTATGCCGTTGGACAGAAGCGCGGTGCGTCGGAAACATCGTTGGTATCGAACGCTCGGGCAGACAAGAAAGGCAAGAATGTGATAGCGCCATTGAATTTGCCCATCCTCCAACCCAACAGCAGTAGCAGCGGCAACAATAAGAGCGGCGAGAATGGCGGGACCAGCAGTAGCAAAGAGAAGGCAGTCAAGGCGCCAAGGAAACGGCAACCCCCGCGCAAGTTACCGATTGAGCTCGACCAAGTAGACATCTAGGAGCGGCTGAAGCAAGTTGATTCTGGTTTGAGCCTTGCTCATTGGTTGGCCTTGGATAAGAAGGCGTACGCGGACGTCCGTGATGGGCTCAAGTTTTTACATGGTTGAGGCAACAAGACGATCGCGACGGGTCCGTCGGCGATGATTCATGCGGTGGCAGCTGGAGAGGCGTATGGCTACGATGGCGATGGTGATGGCGAAACTGGCGGTGATGACGATACTTTTGGCGATGATGATAGTTGTAGCAGCGCTAGTGGCAATGGCGGATCGGATACAGACTGGGACAGTACTTGGTCAGAGGTGTCATCAAGCAACGAAGCAAGCCTAAGCGATGACCTCGATGGATATGAATCAGAAGATACGATATACAACTACCCATATGATTTATGTACCATGCAAAGCAGCATTCCATTGCGTAGGCCGGTCGTTATCAATGGCTAGGTGGTTAAAGCAGTTTTCAACTCGGGTACGGCTGTCTCGGTGATCAGCCAGTCGTTGGCAAGAAGGCTAGGTCTCGAAGGAAGTGGTGATCGTTTGGCGTTGGCTGGTCTGGACGAGGAATCCGATCGTACTGGCGAGATCGTGGTGAGCGTGCCGGTTCGTGTGGCGGGGAAGCTGTGGCCCGGACATATGTGCATCACCAAGACGAAGAACAACCGTGACCTCTGTCTTTTGGGTATGATGTGGTTTAGGGCGTATGGCATCGTTCCTAAAATCGAAGAATCAACCCTGATCATCCCAACCTAGAAAGGATGTGGCTACATGGAATTACAAACTGATCCCCCCATCAAGAAAAACTTATCTGCCAATGACGGACTTGGCGAAGCTAAGGAAATTTTTGCTGTCGCGGTAGGCGCGGATGGCTCAAGTGACGAGACTGGCGCGAGTGGTGCTGTGCAGGCCAACGACGATATGTCACTGAAGTATTACGTCAAGGAGCTGGGTAACCTGGACAAGGCCGAGTCGGATCAGGAAGAACCAGAGGAGCCGCCATCGGAGATACAAGGAATGATTGACGTTTTATCGGATGTATTCTATGAGAATAGTGGATTAGGTCGAGTAGTAGGAGTAGAACATCATATCCTGACCACTAGCGAAGTCCCTGTCCGATCGAAACCTTTCCGTTTGTCCTAGAAAGAAGACTGTTACCTGCGCGAAGAGTTGAAGAAGATGCTTGACCTTAGTTTAATCCGACCATCAATGGGGAAGTGGACGTCACCAGTATTCTTCGTACATAAGAAAGGAGGCGCCTCCGCATGGTTATCGACTACCGGCGGTTGAACAAGCAGAGTGTCCTCGAGACCTATCCGTTACCGCAAATCGATGATTTGTTGAACTCGTTGGGTGGTGCGTCGTGGTTTTCAACGCTGGATGCCGCACAAGGATATTGGCAAATTCCCCTTGCCGAGGATTCCGTGGAAAAATCAGGTTTTACATGTGCTACCGGCACATTCGTTTTCAAAGTAATGCCCTTTGGATTGGCCTCGGCGCCGAGTACCTTCCAACGTACTATGACTACACTGCTTTCCTCGTACATTGGAGACTTCGTCCGGGTTTTTATTGACGATGTTGTCGTGTACAGCCGGTCCTACGAGCAGCATTTGAAACATCTACGTCTGGTCTTCGATGCGTGTCGTGCGGTGAATTTGCGGCTGCGGCGAGAAAAGTGCGTGTTTGCGCAAAGGCGAGTCGAGTATCTGGGCCACGTTGTGTCGTCTGCGGGTTTAGAGCCAAGTCCTAAAAATATTGAAAAGACGTTGGCAATGGCGGCACCCAAGGACCGTGGTAGAGTACGTTCATTTCTGGGTATGGCAGGTTATTATCGTCGTTTCGTGGCCGATTACGCAAAGCTGGCAGAACCATTGACAAGACTACTGCAAAAGAAAAACGATTTTGTTTGGGGAGAAGAGCAACAACGAGCATACGCGTCGCTCGAGCAAGTACTGACGAAGCCACCTGTACTTTCGTTCCCCGACCCTGACCAGCAGCAGATCCTCACTACTGATGCGTCGTCCCACGGTTTGTCGGCCATCCTGTCACAAAAGCCAATCGAAGGCGGCGAAGAAACCGTCATTGCATACGCTTCGTGCGTAGTACGTGGGCCAGAAAAATCGTATGCAGCAACACACATCGAGGCGTTGGCTTTGGTTTGGGCAGTCGAGAAGTTTCGACACCTTCTTGCTGGACGGCATTTCTTGGCGCGCACGGATCACTCTTGTCTCCAGTTTATCTTTGGTCCGCATGAGAAGGCGCCAAATCCGAAAATTCAAAGATGGGCAGCCGCCTTGCTCGGATACGATTTTATGATCGAGTATATGCGTGGACAGGAAAATCCGGCCGATGCCTTGTCCCGCCTGCTGTAGTCTTTCCGCCCTATTATTATTAATATACTCTAATTCCCCTTTCATATTAGCTTCAGTATATTCTCCTTTCCTTTTCTTCCTCTGTTTCCTTCCGGAAAATAACGATCTCGTCATTCCTTTTATCAATTATGTCGGACAACAACTCTCTTCTTATTCTCCATTTAGCAATGTAGTACTTATGCCCTTTCCGATACTTTGGTACCTTTTTTTTTTTTTCTCTCTTATATATAAGCATGTCTTCTGAAAAGCAGAATAAAGATATCATATCATCTCTCTCTCACTTTTATCTCACAAAAAAAAAACCTTATACTCTGGGCGGTTCATCCTTGTCTCTGGTCTCGTAACGCGTCACGCTGTCTGGTGGAGCTTCCTGAATTTATCAGTATGGATTACCTGTTTTATTTGGCCTTAGTACATTACCTTTCGCGGAAGAGGTACCCCTTGGATAGCACCGAAGTGGTCAAGCGCAAGATTAGATTTCATGCGGCCAAATACATGATGGTAGATGGGCGGCTATATCGACGAACTGAAAGTCCTCAGGTACGAGGTGAAGAACTATTACATGAAGGTGTAGTCAGCGAGGTTATTCGAGCGGTCCATGCAGAAGGTCATTTTGGTATAAACAACACTTGGCGTCGAGTTAAAATGGCATATACGGGTCCAGGGTTATTTGAGAAGGTGCGCTCCATCGTACAGTCGTGTGAGTCATGTCAATTCCGCGCTCGGGCAAGAAGAACTTGCTACAATACGGGTAGGCCGATCGACACGCCGTCCAATCCTTTCTACATGGTAGGCTGTGATGCTGTTGGCCCAATCAAGTACGAAAACAAACAAGACAAGTATCTCCTGGTTGCGGTGGACTATTTGACGAGGTGGCCTGTTGCGGTAGTAGTCGACAATATCAATGAGGACACGACCGCAAGGTTTCTGTTCGATCACATTGTAATGATGTTTGGTGTGCCCCGCTACCTACTGACCGACCGAGGATCAAATTTCAAGTCTGCTTTCGTGCGGGAATTTCTGAAGGGGCTTGGTTGCCGACATATTACTACCACAGCTGTAAGACCATAGGTCAATGGAATGTGTGAGCGAATGAATCAAACGATCGTCTCCACTATTGCGAAAATTGCCCGTGAAGAGGACCGCCTGGGTAACTGGGAAAGCTGTGTTGGGCCCGTGCTGCTGGCTATTAGGACCATGCCAAACGAGGCGACAGGAATGTCGCCGGCGAGATTGCTATTTGGATACGAATTGCGAACCCCTGCCACTTGGCCAGCGCCCCGAAGGGATTTTGTCGAAGGTGAGCTTTCGGAGGAGATTATAAGCCGAACAAAGGTTATCGAACATATGGCGGATCAGCTCAGGGAGGAAGCAAAAGAAAAAGCTAAGATACGCAAGCAAAAAGACAAGGAGCTGTACGATCGACGTGTTGCATTCCGGAAGCCGTTTCGGGTTGGCGAACAGGTGTTGATGCGTGACAAGTATCCGCAAGGGAAGTTCAATGATCGATGGCTAGGGCCTATGGTTGTCGTTGGGGTTGGCGGAAATGGAACTTACTACTTGGAAGGGCCGAACTCACGGCGGCTAAATGGCGCAATAAACAGTGATAATCTGAGGGCTTTCGACGAGAAGCGACATATGGTTCCGGAAGTGCAAGTACAGCGGGCAATGGCACAGTATCAGGTGTGGATCGAGCGGCGTCAAGATGATTAGGCGATGAATTCGGCCTGGTGGGGGCAATTGACACGAAGTGTGTGGGGCTTTCCGGCCTCATTCATTTCCGACGAACAAATTCTGGCTTCGGCCAATCATGGGCGATTTCGGTGGCGGATCTTTCTGCCGGCGATGGTCATCCGATCCACAGGTTCCCCCCAACTCCCCACAATTCTTCTTGCACCCCCTATCCGGGGATTATCATACTTCTTTTTCCCTTTCTGTCAGTTCCCTTTATTTTTCTTATTTCCCTTAGTGTCATTTCCTCTCGTATCATTTTACGTTCCTTCAACTCTAAATCGTGCCAGCCATAGGCGCCGAATATTATTTCTTCTTTATGCTTCTTTTAACGGGACCCGTCCCTTATATTTCTATCCGTCCTTATTTTCCGTATTATACTCTCTCACGTACTCATGCTACCTGCCCTGCGCAGTTTATATTATTCTCCATTGTCCTTTTCCCTCGTTACCCTCACCTTGTTACCATGACCCTGTATTTTCATGGCCCCTGTTATTTTCCATCGTACTCCCTCTCTTATGTTTCCATCCGTCGTATAGACATTGCTATATCCATTTCCCTATTTTCCGTCTTCTACTCCGTCCAAACTACCCGATAGAGATCGGTGTCCTCTGTGCCTGGCGTCGTTCTCGGCCGAGTGCGCCTAGTTGACAAGGTGTATAAAAGGGGATTAACCCCATGATAAAATAAAGATGAAGCGTTTTCAGACATATATTCGTGGATTGACAATTGACATCGGAAGTGGAACTTGCCATTATTGTAATCGTGTATCTGTGTATTTGTATTTCGCGTTCATCATACCCCTGATTCCTTTTTATTTTCTGAATTCTGTCTATTTGTATTTTACCGCATATCAACCCTATTCTTCTGAACCCTTTCTACCTTTTCCCCTTTTTATATACTACCTTTTGTCCTTTTCCAAACACCACATATATCAATTGATGCCCTCGCACAAGGGAGCGTTGGGTCAACGCCACAAGTGACGTCGCACTGGAGTTAAAGCCCAATTTCAGAGTGCTTTCAGTGTACTCTGAAATTTTTCTTTCAATGTGCTTTCAGTGTGCTTTCAGTGAGAATTTACTTACAGAGCGCTTTCAGTGCACTTTCAGAGCCGTGATGCAGCAAATAAATTAAAATTGGCTCCCCCACTAAAATCCATCTCCCCTAAAACCATCTGGGATGGCCCCTTTTTTACACCACCTGGACTGCTGTGCTTCTTCCCACTCTGAGACTTTTACCGCCACTATGCTTGTCTCTACTACTTTGCTTTTTTCTCCTTTTTTACTTTATTTTATTTTTTTTGCCAATTACTAAATTAAATTCTTCAACATTTTTATTTATTTGACCATCTACAAGTTTCTTGATTCGCCATCGCATTAGATTCCTTCAAAATGCTTTTAAAATCTGGAGCGATTTCTATAATTCAAAACTTGTTTTTTATTTTATTCTCTACTACAACTACAGCAGCGTGAAGCCAAAAAAGAAAAAGACCAAGACCTGACCTAGGGTATTATGCTTTTAAGAGTAGATTATTTTTATTTTACGTGGTAAATATGTAAGAGCACAGCTATTGTCTATTTGAATAGGGGTAACAACTACGCCAGAATGGAGCCTCCCTAAAGGAACAACACACTGCCACATATACGGTTCGATTTCTAAATGGTAGACGTCCATGCCTAGCATTGTAAACAACTTAAAGACTTGCGTAATTGGTCATAGGTACTCAACAAAGCAAAAACGAACTGGTAGAAATTACCATTGGTGGGATTGCAGAGGTTGTAGACAAAGAAATATAGAATGCACCCAGGACGAACGATCGCTTCAGTATGAAACTGAGTACTTGGGCTAACGACTCGGACATAGGTACTGGTGTTGATGTGGCGAGACATTTTGGAAATGAACGTTTGGCCCAGGAGATCGACTGTTGCAAATTTGTAGAGGTGATCGCTGACCTGATTACCACTAGTGCTGGCGAGTGACACAAAATTCATGTCTGGAAACATCGATTGGTAATACTCGACAAGACAGTAGTAGTGGTGCGTAATCATGTACACCTTTTTGCCCATCTTGAGGGGAAGATATGATGGTGGCAGCGGCTCCCAACCAACTACGCTTACTCCCGTGGCATAGTCAAAATCCGATTGATCCAAGAACAGCTGACAATCATAATGCCCTTACATGGCTTCTGATAGTGGCACCAATAGCTCAGCAATCTATCTGGCGATTGTGCTGTTGCTACACCACTTGTGGTAAATCGAAATAAACAAAGACAAATAAATCATTTGAAAATGGATTATATTCAAAAAGATTGAACAAAGTGCAATATCAGCTATAGAAACTATCTTCTTTCATATCTAACTTTCAAACATTGTTTGAGAGCTCGGTCTTAACGGAGAAACAGATCTGAAGGTGGAAAGCATATCAACTTCTTTGTCAGCAAGGACCTTACTGGTGCTTTGCTGTAAGAACGAATAAAAAACTTTTATAATGGTTTGAGATGTGTTCTTAGATAGTTGTTTCATACTTAGTTTCTATACTGAGCTATATGAAGGATTAACATTTCAATCCAGCTAGGTACATGTGTGCAACCGTGTCCCTTATTGGATCGCGGTGCGGTAAAGAGAAACCTTCTATCAAGACATCTGTCTGTACGGGATCTTAGTTTAGCACATCACCCCCTTCCAGGTTGCGCTTAGGGGCTGCTTTTGCCTGGTATATTGTATTATGGGAGATATTTATTACTGTGGTATTAGGTAGGATATATTCAGTAGGTGTAATACCTATATAAATTTGCTTATTTTTGTACCCGAATAGATTTGCGCTTGACAAAACATGTCTTTTCACCACTGTGGTTTCTTTTAAGAGACTGTGTGGTTTTACTGTTATTTTTGTGTTGGATTTGTGATATTCATATAAATTAAAAAAGAGAGGGTTTGCGTACACAGATTATTACTGATATTAATGATATGATTTTATTTATTTCTAATAGTGATTATTGCGCTGATAGTTCAGATGGATCAATGTTTTTAAATATGAAGTTATATAAAAAAATACATAGTCCTGATGTTTTAGCAATGGATGGAGGTTATGCATTATTTATTAATAAATTTATTTGACTTAGCTAAAATAAAAGACATTGACAATTGTCTAATTGGAATACTTCCAGTAACTACAGGATGTATCAACAACGAGGAGTTTGCACTGTTTTAACTTTTAAAAATTTTATTCATGCAAGCCCCAAGAAGTGTAAAAACGAGGCGGGTTTAAAAGAGAATGCAGTGCAAAATCTAACAGGAGAACCAAACATCGTAGAATTGAAAGGTCCTGATAGAATGACACATTACCAGTCCTCGTCATCTAGTTTGACAGCGCTACTACCCAATCGCAATAACAAAGTGTCCGCCCGATTTGCTAGCTGCGCATGTCTCCGCAAAAGGAGCTTGCCACACCTTCGCCACCGTATACATAACAAATCAGCAACCTATAAAAAAGTGGAATGGAATTGGGTCGAGCGAACTTTCAACAGAATACTCCATGGGTCGAACAGAACCCGCATTATCACTGGTAGATATCTGGTCCGCTAGGGCAAATGATGCGAGTCCTTGGCAATTTAGCAGTTACTGCTTCCCAGATCGCACACGAGCACTCATCCGTCGTTCTTAATCATCGTTGGCATTCTGTCTTTCTTCCTTGTCATTTCTAATTGAGTTGTTCAGTCGCATCTTTTTTTTTTCTTGCGTACTCATTGAACAAGTTGGCATTCGAAACGTACCTGTATTTGACGCGGAGGCTGGGTGCGTGCACTGACACTTCTTTCCAAAATAAGCGGCGACAGTATTGGAGGGTACATCGGCATGGTGAAACATACATAGCATGTCGATCACTGCTGCTGTAGCGTATTTGACTTCTTCACGACGACTATCACTTACACATCTCCTTCGCCTTCCCTTTGCTTTTGGGCCAAGTTGCGTCATATGATATAAGCGGTCCATAAAATGAGCCAACCAGAGCCTTACAAATGAGAGCCAATCAACATGATGGATTTCATTGAAGACCCGAGCGTGACGGCAAAAAATTTGTGCCTATTTTTGCTTGGGTTGTTCTCCAAGCCGTTTCCAATAATTGTTTATTGTGGCACATTGGGTGAATGCTTAGATTCCCAAGTATCTTCATCTGGTTTGTAACCCTTCCAGCGTACTTTATACTCATATGTGCCGGGTGCCGTCTCTCTATGAGCCACTATAGACTCCACCTCAAATAGTTCATCACAAGGTATATTTTCATCTTGAGAAATTAATTTTAGCTGTGATGATGCATATTCGCGTGCCATCACCTCGTTTTGTTCATTCTAAATTATGTATGCGCCACCTCTGTTGCGTCTTACTACTGTGTATGGACCTTCATATTCTGGGTCTAGTTTTCCTGCCTTTTCTCTCACTTTAATCATTACATAACTGTTAGGTGGGAATTCTATTAAGTGATGCTTTTTATCGAACTTGTTTTGCTGTGCCTTATTAAGAGCTTGTACGCGTTCGCTTATTGCAGGAAAAACTATATTCTCCATATTCCTGATGCGTTCCATGAGCATTTTTTCTGATGCAGGTGTTAATTGACCGTCTTTTGTATAGTCATCGAAACCATTCAACTTTCGTGCAAACATTAATGTGTATGGAGCGGATCCATGTCTTTTTCTTGCATTTATTGCAAGCTGTACACTAGGAACGAATAAGTCCCAATCCTTTACTGC
This sequence comes from Zychaea mexicana, assembly GCF_025766255.1. Taxonomy (NCBI): domain Eukaryota; kingdom Fungi; phylum Mucoromycota; class Mucoromycetes; order Mucorales; family Lichtheimiaceae; genus Zychaea; species Zychaea mexicana. The sequence continues at coordinate 65,015 of NW_026516793.1, forward strand.
TCCTCTAATGCTCTTTTTCAATGCATTAACTGTTGTGGAGACCCAACGCTCAGAAACTCCGTTTCCATGCAGGTGATATGGTGTACTAAGTCAATGATCCAGCATAGTGACTGTTGTTAGCTTCTTTATGATGGAATTGACGAATTCGGTTCCATTATCTGATTGTAAGTAACGGGGAAAACCGAAATCACAAAACACTTCAACTAACTTTTCGCAATGGTATCAGATTGCTTATTTGGTATGGGGCGTAAAATGCAAAAGCATGTGCAAACATCTACCATAACCATTAGATAATTATTACCAGCGAAAGTTGTTTTGAATGGTCCTGCTGGGTCTATGGCCCAATGATCACATGGTAATATGCATGTACGGGACGTAGAGGATGATATCCTGCTTTTGTAATATTAAACTTTTGACACTCAGGGCATTTCTCTACGATCAATGCTGCATCTTGATAAATAGTGTTCCAATGTATGCTCTCACTGTGCAGGGCTTTTGCTATTGCCTCTGCTCCGAAGTGTCCGAATACATGTGTTTTTCCAATAGATTTGTTCTTTCTTCAATTGGCGGTTCTAACATATCTTTGTACGGTGATTCTCTGTTGGTTAAGACCTTTTGAGCTGTTGTTTTATCCAGCATTCTTTTCAACATATAGTTCGGTTTCTGTTGTGCTTTGTAATCAGTTCTAGCAGCTGCAGCTCTAGTTACTGCTCTTTGTAATATTGTTGCTGGTTTAGATTGTTCTAAGCTTAGCTGATCCTCATCACTCCCTTCCAGCTCTTTATCTGTCAGAAAAAGGCGTGATAACTGGTCAGGTAAGATGTTGGCTAAACCAGGTAGATGTACAATATCGAAGTCATATTCGAGAAGTGTGTCAAACCAACCAATCATCATTGCATTGGCTATTTTTTATGTATGCAAAAAAGTGAGGGTGCGATGGTCTGTTAATAGGGTAAATTTGGAACGCCAGATCCATTTATGCCATCGTCGTAAAGCTACAACGCAAGCTAGCAGTTCTCTGCGTGTTACACTATAATTCCTTTCTGATTTAGAAAGTGCTCGTGTAGCAAACCCAATATGACGAGTTTTGCCATCAATTATTTGATATAAAGCACTGCCAATGCCCACATTGGAAGCATCAGTGGCTAGATAAAATGGCTGGCTCATGTCTGGATAACGTAAAATGGTGCTTGTAAAAGTATTTTGCATAAGGTATTAAACGCATTTTGATGCTTATAATTCCATAGACATACAATGGATCCAGCATTATGAAGTGCATCCAAAGGTGCAGTTATGTGTGATATATTAGGGATATGGTCCCTAAAATAATTCACAACACCTAGAAACCGTTGTATATCTTTGCCCGTTCTAGGTATAGGCTATTCGTGCATATTACTTTGCATGTGTCTAGTGTAACACCTTGATCGGAAACGCAAAATCCCAAAAGATAAACAGATCTTTGAGTAAAATGGCATTTGTCGGGGTTTAAGATGAGATTGACCTTGGTCAATGCTTCAATAGCTTGTGCCACATATTCGCGATGTTCTTCCAAGCTCTTGGAGAAGACAACAACATTGTCCACAAAGCAGTTCACGTGCTCTTGCTGCTGGCTATACACCAGATGCATCACGCGCTAGTACTTATTGCTCAAGGGCTTTAATCCGAACGGAGCTCTGGCAAAAGACCATTGACGGTTTTGGAAAGTAAAAGAAGTCTTATGACGATCATCAGGATGTATCTGAAATCGGTGAAATGCATTTTTCAAATCGAGCGTTGTGAATACAGTTGCTCCTTTCATTTTATGAAATATATCTCGGATGAGAGGTAGAGGATAACGATCATCCGGTAGTAGCTTATTGATATGCCTTGGATCTAAGCAAGGTCGCTTGCCAATGTATTTGCCATTGGCATCCTTTTTTGGAGCTAAAGTCAAGGGACTATTCCATGCGGTATTTACCTGTGCTGGCTCAATAGTGCCATCTTCTGCCCACTTTCGAATTTGCTCTTCTATTATTTTTTCTGAAGCCACAGGTAGATCATATTGTCTTCTATAGGAAGTAGCACCTGGTGGTGTTGGTAGTTCAAAAATTGATTCTGGTACTGTGCAGAATGATGTTTTCGGAATTGCCGCATTGGCGTCCAAATAGCATTGGATGGAGTTTGAAAAAGCTTTGTGCTCACTTGGTGATCCCGCTGGAGAATCATTGGGTTTGATTTCGTCGGAAATACTGGAATGAGACTCTTCATTACTTATGGGCTTGTTCCAGTGAGAAACCGGACGTGTAATACCAATGCCTAGCTTCGTCATCAAATCTAAACCAATAGTCACTTGTGTATCTTCAGAAAGAGACATGACTTCAAAGGTATGTATAACCATTTTGTTATTGTATTGGATTTTTATGTTGTTAACACTACCTTCTCGAGGTATGGTTACATCTTTTATATCAAGAATAATATGACCATCATTTTCAGGTGCTACAATTTCTAAGCTTAATTTGTTTACTAAACTTTTGTCTATGGATGATTTGTCTGCTCCAGTATCGAGGAGTGCCATCACTGGTCTATTTTGCAAGACAATGGGTACCATAATAGACAATTGATTATTATCTTGCTGTGAATTAGTATGCTGCAGTTTTTTCTACTTACCCTTTTTATCTTTGGGATCAAGTTCATTTTCATTGATCGAAAGATATCTTGTTTGTTTTTCAATACGACTCATTCGAGCGCGCATTGTTCTGGTGGCTCTGGCCTCACGCATTTCGGGGCACTTGTGACCAAATTTGAATTGCACTTTCTTGCATTCTTTGCAAGGATTGGTTATAGGAGCACGTGTTTCGCCTATGTAACGGGACTTTTTGGAAACAAAGTTGCTGGCTTTGTTTTTCTTTCTCTTCTTGTTGTAATCCTCACTTTCTTCGGAGTCCTGGTCAGAACCAGTTGCAAGTTCACCCTCGGCAAGAGTCAAGACTGCTTGTATAACAGCGTCCAATGTGCTGGGAAACTGTAAGCCAAAATGGTTTGCAGCAACGTTCTACGCACGCTGGCGGTACTTCTTACTCAAAGAAGATAGGAAACCATATCCTAACTCTTCGTTGTCAGGTATTCCAGATGAGCAAGCGAGTTCCAAGTATCGATTTGCGTATTCTCGTAACGCCTCATTGCTGTTTTGGGTTAATGTGCGCATCTTGTAGCGTCGGTAGTAAACTTGGTATAGAGAAGAAAACGCACGACAAAAGTCTTCTCGAAACTTGGTCCAATTTATGTCATGCCGTTGCATGGTTTTGACTAACCAAGCACGTCTTGTGGCATCACAAGTCAAAGGCATCAACCTTTTCCAATGCTTTTCGACATTGATCGAATGTGCTTCTAACACATAAGCAAAGTCATCCAAGAACTGCTCAGGCGAGTCATAAGACTTCCCTTTAGCAAACTTGCACCCCAGACCCAAATTATTTGCCCATATTCGGACGCCGTACGGGCCTCTACAAGCTCTACGGAACATACCCTGTGGCCTCTGTGGTGTCACGCCGTGCACACCATAGAAATTATAGTATGCTCAGCCTACCATAGCACCAGCTTTCTCCCTTCTTTTTCTCAGAATAATTCTCACTACATTGCGTCCTCCATTTCGACAATGAGCAACCAGGAGCCCCAACCAGAGCATCTTTTTCCGGTAGCATACAGTATTATATATATGTATCTGATTTAAATAATGAGGATTAACGCTCAACGCAGTATTGAGAAAATAAGTAACAGAATAGGTGCTTATTACACATAATAAAAAATCATATTCGCATAACAGGTCTAATAACATACAATGTATAAGTAAGCATAATAAGGATTATAAAAGAGCTCTTGATTTACAACGGCGTATATACATTGCTGGCTCTATAGTGTTTCTTCTGAAAGTACTGCATCTGGCAGAGAAATATCTTCGTCAGGCATAGTATAATCTACTGGCGGCATATACTTGTACATCAGCTCGTCATGTTCCTTCTCAATATCCTCATATGTCTCAGCATGGACAAAGTAAACGTCTTCGTCATATTCATCGTCCGCATCGTCACCGTATTGTTCGTCGTTGTCGATCTGTGAAATTTCACCAACAGTACGCGGTTTGCTGCTTCTGATATTACATTGGAGACGTTCAGCTTGTTCCAAAAGATCACCAAGAATAGCTTGCCACCCATCGTCATGCGTCGCCTCTATGACATCTTGAATGGCGCTATAACGTGCTGCAGCGTATGCTTCCAGATTCTTTTCTTCGTCCTAAGTGGAAAGTTGAGATCACAGTATGGAGTTTCAATGAAGTACCATAACATTAACCTCGATCATTATCAGCTCTTCCTCGGCGCGCTTAATGTTCATAATCTCTCTGAGAACGTCGACGTCGTTGCTTTCTGCTATATGGTGCTGTTCCCAAATTCGTGTCTCCAGATGACAGACATCCTCCCACTGGACTTCAGGCTCCAACAACAGATGGCAAGCAGCATTGTATAGCTTCAATTGCTTTTCAGCTGCAGTGCTTAGTTTCTTAATTGCGCTTCTAACTTTCATGCTTACTCTTTCGCCTGTTTCATAATTAATTAATTAATTAATTATATCCATCAGCAGCGCTTTCTCATTTTTACACTTCAAAAAACAGATATACAATACCTATTTTGCCCTCTCGATTACGCAGCTGATCATACATCATCTTACGCGAGATTTTATGTGATTTTAGTTTATACAGGCTATCTTCCTTTTCTCGCTTTGCTTTTGCTTCTTTTGCGCTTGCGTATTCTGTGCTATTTATCTGCCATCTTCGTTCAGGCTTTAGCACCCTTTCAAATTCTGGTAACATTGTATTCAGCGATCTCGAGCTTTCTTGGGAGCTTTCGAAGCAATCTAAATTTCTCGTCTATTGATGATAACAATAGCTTAATACGCATAAACGAAAGGGAGTAGAAGTCGTTATACATACCTGCTTCCGCCATAGTCATATTGGCACATTCATCTGGATCTTGAAGCTCCCTCGATAAAGTAATGCGCTCCGCTCTAATGATGTTTTCTGAATGGATTAGTTGTCTAAGTATTTTACAGTACTCTACAAAAACACTTTGTAAACTCACTCAACCGCGTAAAAATGTTCTAGTTCTTCATAATACTGTATTTTTACTGATAGAGGTTTGACACCAGTGAATATAGTACGATCTTTCGATTTTTTATGGACGGTATCTTTGTACGTCTTCCATTCTTCTTCGAATCTGAGCTCATCTATCTTCCCGTCCTCGTTCCACCACCAGCATGGCGTACCGCCGGAAGCTACAAGGGTAGCTCTGTGTCGCAAGTATGCAGACGCTTGTTCGATGATTGCCTTTGCCCTTTTCGTCCATTTTTTAAGCGCGTAACCTATCGGTACTATTATGAGTATCACGCAATCATTTATAACTTCATTTAAAATCATGCATACACATATTGATTATAGTCTTGGCTTTCGAATGACCAATCGCATGCTGTAAAACGAACAGACGTCTCTTAGCGCTCATTTGTCTAGTCATTGAGACAAATCCTCCAAGGTAGGACCAAAGACGCTCAAGTCCTTCTCCATCTGTCAGTCCAAAGCCGCTTATGAATCGTGGATGATAATCGACCTGGCAAGACATTGAATGGGCGTATGCATGGAAAACGGAGACGGCCATCCGTGATCCAGCTTGAGCAAAATTGGGAAATGCTTTCTAATGGTGCATAAGTAATTAAAGATCAATTTGTTTACCGGATGCGATGATATTCTTAGACACGGCAAAATACCTTAAATGATGGTTCAAAGCGACAACCAAGATCATACAAAATATTGACATCTTTGTATCCCTTAGTGGCAACAGCAAGCACAGATAGAGCATATTTGTACCTATACAAAGCTCAATATGTAAGTGCATATTGTACGCTAGGGATTATAGACTGCATGCATGTAAAAAGTATTAAAATTACTTTTCACCAGAAGCAAAGATATTCGTAAACTGAAGTGGAACATTGTGTCTGCCGCATACACAGCCTACTATTCCACTTTCATAGAACTTCTCGACAGCAGCAGAAACGGACGTAACAGCTTTGAGCTCACTCTCGCAACGCTTATTGACGGCATTGGTGACTTCATGCTTTTCGTAAACGTCATGCATGTTATCAGCCGAGAAAAACGTCGCTGCTTCAGCTTTTTTTGTGTCATTTGCATGTGCTTTGCGTCGTCGCAATTGCATGTTGCCATCGACTGCGACGAACAGTTTTCCTTCCTGTGTAAATTGTATATTGAGTCATTAGCTCATCAAAATATCATGACTGCACTAAATTATAAAACGAGAAGGAGACCTTGGGACAAGCCGGACACGCATCTCGCTCCATTGGAGTAATATTGCTGAACTCGTTAACCATTTCATCCGTCACTTTTTCTCTCAGCTCCATGTATGCTGTATGTGCATTTCCTAAAGTCTTTCGAATTCTATCAGGATTCTTTATTCCATAAAATTCAAATGTATATATAATACATTAGAATAACTGTTATGATAAGTGATTTCGCTCCATTGTGTTATCATCTGATTATTCTATTAGCAGTAACAGTATCTCAAACTTGTGCACATAAGAGCAAGCATTTCCAAAGGCTTGTGCTGCTAAATGACCTTCTGCCAAAAGCGTAGAATAGAAATCAAGCAATGGGAGATGAAATGCTGTCCTCGGCGAGGCGGGAGATGACGGAAACAAGTGATGGTAAAGCAAGGTTGAGGCGTCTGATTTACAATCACAGAATGGTATTTTATAACTTTTAATGCCTGTTTCGTATGTTTTGGACGGCATTTATAGGAATGTTTTAGCAGTTGTCCATATCACAGTATGTTTGGTAATTATTAATGCAACGTAAATGCGTTACCGGTAATGAAAACGCAAAGGATCTCCCGTTCCTTTGTTTTATCGCATGTAGTGCAGCGCGCGTCGAAAAACGGAGTCGTATCGGCCAGACTTTAGTCGCTACTTCCCCTGCACTTTACATAGTCTTTCGGTAGCACCTTAAAAGCCTCAGACCAGTTTTCATCAAGAGCTTCCAATTTCCTTTTATGTTCTTCGATGTCATGGTCATTCAGACGAAACACTGCCAAGCCTTCATTAAAAGCGCTACCAGGACCGTCATAGTTGAGATCATCGGTTTCTCCGTGATCTTCGCGTTACAAAGTATATGTTATAATAAGCAAAGATTTAGTGTGCTTATATGCGAATCAGTTACCTAATTGATCATGCTGTGAATTTTGACGCGTATCTCTTATAGTGGGAGCAGAAGCTACAACTGCATCGTCACCAGCATACACTTTGCGGCTTTTCGTTCTCGTTCTCCCATCGCTCAACATCGTGGATTCCACTAGGTCCATGGCGTCGTCTTCGTTGAACCGATCGTTAAAACTCATGACCTAGTGCTAATAAGATGGTGCGGTCTGTTGTTTGTTACGTTGTAGCTAAGAACCTTCAAAAGATAATTTTTCATTTCAGTTCTCTATATTTATATTGCAACACATATTAAGTTGATCACTTCTGTTTATTGCTCAGTAAACGTGCAACTTGACAAAAAAGTACCACGCGCTTGAGGAAAGCTTCTTTTCCTGTAATTTTTTATGACGATCCCCTAATCCACAATTTATTTTGTACACAGAAGTACGTTATGTAATAGGGTAAAAATGCTCGGATGCTAGGAACTGTTTCAAATTTCCTTGCTTTCTAAGAGTATTACTGTGGTCATTTCCAAATTGCATGAAGAAATCCTCCTAATAATTTCATCATTCTCGCTCCACCTCTACCCATCTACCACCACACCATCTAACTCTTTTTGTTCTATGCGGTTTTTTTTCAGTTATGGCCTCATATTCTTTGTATATGTATAGTATCCTTGTCCATGTCAAGGAACGACCACATGTCCCCTAGCGCAGATCACTCTGTCTTCCACAGTAAAATCATGATCTGTAATTTAATAAATGAACTAACATACCTATTGGATGCTAATGTCGCTTTTATCAATAGCAACTTTTTAAAATGTGCTAAACCATTTATTTGAAACTTTTCAAAACTAATTTGGCCATTGATAAGGGCATCATACAGCTCTGACCATCTCTTATACGGCATGTCACTCGGGCACAAAGCAGTATCTGCCTTTTCGCCAAAATCAAAACCCGTGAATTCGCACCCCAATGTTTCATTTCTGTAGCGAATTATGCCACCGTCTGACACCCTCTTGAAACCTTTCCACGAAACTTTGTCAAATTTTTGTCAACTTCGTTGTCTATATACATTCCTTAACAAGTATTAATACATTGATAACTGCAATGCAGACACTGCTTGTAACATACTACAGAGTTCAACCATGAGGTCCTTAACCATGCTTTTCTTTTTAGTAGGCTTTCTGGTCAAACGAGGGCCTGGCGAAAACGAATAATATACATTAGTAGCTCCTTTTAACAATGCTATGGTGTGTTAGCGATAGTTACCGCCTGTTGTTCCTATAGTGACAGATTGTTGTTAAGAAAAGCCAATAAATAGATAATCCTTTTTCTCAATAACGTGTTACTATCACAGTGTAGTATTAACCTTGACAATGTCGATGGAAGTTTGGACGCCCTCCCATCTTATTCAATGCATTCTGAGCTTTCTCTTAATAGTTGGTATTAGAACCTTGAATATGAGCATTTCTAAGAAACAGATTTACTACTTTACATACTAGATGAGACTATAGGTGCAGTAAGCATCCAATCGGTCTCAAACTGGGGAGACATGAGCGTGCCGACATTCCATCCCATGGCCACGCTAGCACGGTGGTTAACCGACATGATCTCACGACTGAAAGCTCTCCCAAGCTGCTGACAAACATCTAGATCCATAGGAGTTGGTTGCTCCATCATATGGTTTATGCGCTTGACCTTCTCTTCAAGCTTTTTCTGGTGCTCCTCGTTCATGCGAGCACAGTTCGCAGACAGTTGAGCAGTTGTCGTTGTCAACTCTCCATCGTTATACTGTCTGATAATATCTTCCCATTCTATATACTAGATAAGTAAAAATTCCCATTTTACCTATATACAAAATAGCAAACCTTCTCGCTCTTCGTCAGTGCTACTTTGAGAAAGGAAGTGAGTTAATGCGTCCAAGTGGACCACTTTTTGGTTCCCTTAGGACGGTAATATTTGTCGCTGGAAGCATTTGACTGCTTTGGTTGGGGTTCCTGGTTGCTCATTGTCGAAATGGAGGACGCAATGTAGTGAGAAAAAGAAGGTGCTATGGTAGGCTGAGCATACTATAATTTCTACGGTGTGCACGGCGTGACACCGCAGAGGCCACAGGGTATGTTCCGTAGAGCTTGTAGAGGCCCGTACGGCGTCCGAATATGGGCAAATAATTTGGGTCTGGGGTGCAAACTTGGTGTGTCCTCGGATGTTGAACACGGGTAAGTTCTTAGGAACCAAATGTGCTACTTTGGCATCATCTAGTGTCTTGTCCGAAAGAGCTTTCATTGTGTTTAGCCTTTCTTTCCAGTTTTCATAGTCGCTTTTAGCGGCTAAGAAAACTTGTTGGTCAGGACAAGTAACCAGGCTCTGCAGGTATGCCTCTTTAAGATGAACTTGCTGTTCCAAGTAGGTACGAACTACTTTCAGGTCAGCGTCTGGACCCAGTTGGTCAGGCTTGATAAGGTCAGCACTGTCCTGTTGGTCAGGTGTCCAAGGGTTACTGCTTGGGTTTTCCTCAAGCTGTTCGTGGTGTTGAACTTGGTTAACATCCATAGCGACAGAAGACTGAGCTTCCATATAGGGGATAATGGGACCTGAATAATTCCCAGTGTTTGATTGGAAAGTAGTAGTGTCCATAGTGATGATTGCGGTTCCATAATTCAAACGAAAAAATGTGGTAAATCGAAATAAACAAAGACAAATAAGTCGTTTGAGAATGGATTATATTCAAAAAGATTGAACAAAGTGCAATATCAGCTATAGAAACTATCTTCTTTTATATCTAACTTTCAAACATTGTTTGAGAACTCGGTCTTAATGGAGAAACAGATCTGAAGGTGGAAAGCTTATCAACTTCTTTGTCAGCAAGGACCTTACTGGTGCTTTGCTGTAAGAACGAATAAAAACTTTTATGATGGTTTGAGATGTGTTCTTAGACAGTTGTTCCATACTTAGTTTCTTTACTGAGTTATATGAAGGATTCACATTTCAATCCAGCTAGGTGCATATGCGCAACCGTGTCCCTTATTGGATCCTGGTGCGGTAAAGAGAAACCTTCTATTAAGACATCTGTCTGTACTGGATCTTAGTTTACCACATCTGTAATCATGGGTGGTTCTGGAAGCAGACGAAGACAGCTTAATGGCACTCCTACCCAAAGTCGAAACAGAAACAGAGATTTCGCTCTGACCGAGTTGTCTCTACAGAACGATGCTGAACCTGCTGCAGCGACTGTCGAAAACGATGGAGGTCTGGCTTACAAAGAGGCCAGAGATCGCGCTGCCCTCGAGACGTTTAGGCTGGCTCGTGAAAGCTGCCCTGCAAACATCATTAATCAGTACTCGAACCGTCAAAAAGAGTTCAAAGAATGGTGTATCAAGATAGGTGTGAGTCCCATCCCTGACGATGGAGAACTTCACCTTTTTTTGAAAGAAGAGGTTGGTTCTCTTTGTTCACGATAAATACGTAGAGATAAATGAACATAATTTTATTGATCATAACTTTCTATAAGGTTGCTTTCCGAGCTCACCGAAAGCGAGGAAAAAAAAGAGCTGCGCCGGAGGACGTTCATGAGCCTGAAGTGGGACCTTCACCTGTACTTGCTGCCGCGAATAGCTTGTCTGACGGCATTATGGAGCTCAACACACTGCCCAATGTTGATACAGCTTACGAAGTGATGGACATGATGGACACTATGGACGAGGCCAGAGAAGCATCAACAGACGCTTCTACTATCGGCACCACCATCAACACAACTAGTACTACCACGGCCATAACCACCAATAGCACTACTGCTGCCGCCTCCTCCTCCTCCTCTACTACCGAGCCGCTCATTAATCCAAAATTCGCAGCGTATGCTCAACTTGCTGCAGGCGTCTCTGGAAAGAGGGTGCAATACACAACCGTCGAAGCATATGCTGCTGCAATTGTCGACCTATGGGCCGAACAATGCTTAGTCGACAACACTTTCTGCCCGAGCCCTCGTGGAAAACGTGTTAAAGCGTTACTCGACTGGTTGCGCAGAGAGGATCAGAAGATTGCTCACGCCAATTTCGATTGTTCGTTTGCATGTTGGTGTATATTTCTGGCTGATAACAACTGGCCCAACGTTCGACAGCTACTCCATTCAAGGCCCTGATCCAATACTGGTCAAAATAGTCATGGAATAGGCGATGGTTGTGCCGAGTGTAACCAAGAAAGTCTTCCAGTAGGTCTCTGAAGCGCGCCTGGTTTGGCTCATACATAAGAGCACCCAGACGTTCACGAATATTCTTCTTGGCCCTCGCGCTAGTCACCTTTTCTTTGACATTCTCTGTCCAAGCACGCATAACGTGCCAAAGGCAGTGTTGAATGCTGCAAGTTGGCCATACCTCGGTAATCGCGTTATCCTCAGCAAGATCACGATCGATTGTTATACGTTGAGGATTCAAACCAAGAGAAGCAAGGAAATGGAACCAAACAAGAAGGGGGAGAGATGACTTATCATCAGCTATGAGATAAGTGACAGGAACGCCACGACCAGCAAGAGGATGGCGGATAACTATCGTGTATAGAACACCATTTGCATATCGCGACACATCATGAGTCGCATCCAGACATATGAAGCCGCCACTTCTGCTAAGCAACAATGCTTTCTGCCAAGGAGCCAAGAAGCCAAAGGTGAACCGTTGAGCAGAAAGAAGATGCTGACCAGCTCCATTGGTGTCAATCCAAACATTGTAGCCCTGTGTTTCAAGGGAAGCCAACCATTCTTCAACTGATGCAAAGCCATCGGTGTCTTTGGTATAGTGTTCCTGTCGATACTTATAGAATATATTATAAACATCGACAGAATTGACGTAGGAATCCCGTTGGTTTGCATCCAGATGCCCAAGCGTGCGTTGTAAGTGGCTGCGGATTTCACGGACGTTGTACCCTTTACGCAATTCGACGAGTATCTTTTCCTTGAGCTCGTCAGATGCAGGAAGGTACTGAACATCTTCAACGGTGCCAGGTCTATGCCCAGTATGCTGACCTTTGTACTCGAATCGCGCAGTTGTTGGGTCTTCAACGTCTACCTTGATCGAAAGCTTAGCACCGCATCCAACTTGCTTAAACTTTTTCTGGATTGGCCGACGACGGATGTTATCATCGGTCTCTTCATCAGAATCATCATCCGAGTCAACGTCAGGATTACGCCCTTCTAGATCGCCATCTTGCTGTGGTTTTGCATAATCTCTACGATGGCAAAAGTATCTGATTGTCTTGATGTTTTCGATGCCCTATTTCTTTTGTTGATAGGCTCGCTGTTTTCCTGAGCAGCAGCTGCTTGTGCCAATTTTTGCTCTATATGGCGTTGCATAAAATAAAGAATCATAATAAGCACCAAATCAATGGCATATTTCTAAGCATTCGCTCATTATTCATACCCTTTGCTTTAGCAGGGTAATAGGTGGAATGATATATCCAAGATTCACCAGTGGCATAGGGTTACTGCGCGAGTATCTCTTCATACTCATCGATGTGGCTTGAGATAGGACGCGCAGCAGAGTTAAAGGTAGAAATAACTGCTTCGCTAAGAGTAGCAGCAGTAGTAGTGCCGCTGTTGGTGGTAGTAATGGCGGATGTATTTGTGGACATGTCAGTGCTAATGGCGAATGGCGAATGCGAGATCGGAAAGTAAAGCGTTTAGAATTACCAAAGAGAAAAAGAATTCAGGTACAACTGTTTATTTAAATATCATAGTGACACGAACAGACATATCTCGCTTTTTGATATAGGACACACTCTATATAATGGCAACACATAGAACATATAGGCATAAACAAAACATCAACTTTTATGAAGTAAAACTCTCTCTCCACATACCAACCATGATATCATACTCCCGATCATACGTATACAGTTTCACCCAGTAGTCCAACTTATCTCAACCTGAGGTCCCACCAAGTCTCACCAGGACCAGTGGGTCCTAAATTTATACACGTTTATGTGAGCATAATACCCCTGGTCGAGGAGCAAATATGTACATATTTTGGATTGTGGGGTCCCACTAACTGTTAGTTGGCGGTGGTTGCTTTATTCTGTATTGCTTGTCTGTCAAGATCTAAATGACATGTTCAATGATGTCAGTGACGAGTACATTTAACACTTAAGGTTCTCCATTTAAAAACAAATCACTATAAATCGCATGTAGTAATGTCTCTTTCCGGGTTTTACAATACGTTTAATACCGTTTTAATCTCTTTATTTCCAATATCAATATAGCGATATGGTGATTAAATATGACAACTAAATATATATAGAAAAAGTGCTATAGTTCTGCTTCCATCCATTTTTCAACGTGTTTGCTCATCCAATCCAACGATTTGTTGTTTAGATTAACTCTCTCTTATTCGATTCTGTACTTGGCCTCGTCCTCGGTGATGGCTTTCTCCTGTGCATATCGCTTGATGCCTTGGATGTTTATTTTGCGACGGTTGACGAACTTGGAATCATCCCTGCGCCATTGCGTGCCCCACCGTAACTCGAGGCTCCCTACAGATGGGGCACCACCTAAACCTTCATGCCATTCACGCCACAAGTCGTGGATGGTATGGATGCCACAGCTCATGCGGTAGTTTGGCGGTGTATCCAGTTGTTGCTGTGCAGGAGAAAACGGTGTTGCAGTGGAAGGGCCTGTGATAACTGCAGTAGATGCATCAGTGGGAGCAGAAGGAGAAGGACCAGTAGATGTATATGGCGGCTGGTGTGCGTGGAGTTGCATAGTTAAAGGAATCTGCCTAGATGTCAAATCCCATAAGTACTGTTGAGTAGCTTGGGATTGTTGCTCAACAGCCAAAGTAAGTGCAGCAATCTTCGCTGATACATCAGTATGTATGGTACAGACAGAATCATGTAAATGGGGCATAGCCATTTGGAGTGTCAGCTCTTAGGGTCTAGGCGCCTCGCTGACAGCACTTGTCACAGCTCTAGATACGATAGGTAAACAAATCAATAAGTATACTTTAATGCAACACGAGCAATATCGACCAGCTTTATAAATCACTAACCCTTTAAATTCCAAGTAATGTGTATCATTGAACATGGAAGCGTTCCAAATGGAAAGACCTGGATGGCGTTGTTGCATTAAAACTGAATCATGTAGAAATGTGACACGCAAAACACGCAACATCTTCAGAAATCCATCTGCCGCCATCGTACTATCGCCTTCGTTCTGATCTATCCTTTCTTGCCATTGTTCAATCCAAGGGAAGATTCTGCGGCAGAGTTCTGGCGAAGGCTTCACAATGTCACGTGGGAGGTAAAAGCGACCACCATCTGGAGAAAAATCAGCCATAGTTCGTAGCAATCTTCAAGGGAGGTTTGTCAGATATGATCCTTCCATGGAATCACCTGTCCAGCGACCAGCTCGACGGATATCCGAGTCACCAGCACCTCCAATATCCGCCATTTTCGAACCCGATTTTCGTCTAGCGTGTGTCTTGGCTTTGCTACGAATACCGGCATGCTTGAAAGCATTGTCAATGGCCTTATAGTGCGCAGCAGGGGTGATCGCTGAGGTCAAATCGTTAGGTTTGGACTTGCATAGCTTGATATCATACCAAGTCTTGGGCTCAGTCATGTCCGGAAATCGTTCGCCTTCGACGTGCCAACGTTAGAAGAGATACATGCCCAATGCCATCCAAGGACATACTTCAACATTTGCATTACGAATAGCAGATCCATGCTGACTGTTGCCGAACTGATTTTTTTTACCGTGATCCAAAAGGAGAACTAAGGCAGGGCACTCGATATCCGGTGTCGGTCCTTCTCATTGTAAAGGGATGGTCTGGACATCAGCCAACTCTAGATCTCGGACGTGCTCGCCACGCATCAAGGCAAAGTGGGAAATCAGTAGCATCAATGTGTTTCTGTAGTGTTCACTCCTGTCCTTCCGAAAACAGTAATCGACAACCGTTCCTAGTTCCGTGATGGGGCGAGTAGCCGTCCAAGAGTGTTCCTGCGGCACGGTCCTCATAGTTATCGCGTCGCTTTCGAACTTCCATTTTTCTTGCGTTTTTTAAAAGCTGCTTGACTGCATTCGTTCGTGGATTGTTGGTGGCAGTGTTCGTACCAAATTCGACTTGTTCCTTGTACAGTTTAATAATAGCGTTGACATATTGCTCGACAGTGGAATAGCCAACACGATGGATTGCTTCTTCTTCATTTGCGACCTCGCCCGCTGATCGCTTGTTTCCTGGGGCACGACTTGCTCTGCCGAGGACCTGAGTTATCATAATATAGTTTGAATGATATTAACATAAGGATCTAGCTAATATATTTGACGAGAGCAAATACTAATGTAGAATCTGAATAAACTTACTTTTTGCACGAGGAATTCATGTAATTTTTCACCTGTTACTTGATCCCATATCATGGGATGGAAACCTTTTTCTTTGCACCATTCACGGTATTCGGCAACCTTAGGGTCATAGGCTTGTCTCGTATTTGAGGGCCTAAGATCTTGAGATTGTTCGTGCGTATGCATAACCGCATTGTGCATTTCCAAATTCAAGTTGGCATAGTGAGCCTCGTCACGTAATGGTACAGAAGAAGATGATGCAGTGGCGGGTACAGTTGAGTGATTTGGGAACATGATGGTTTTTCAAGGAAAAATACAAGAATATAAAGATGACGGAAAAATAACACAATGTGTTCCACAGAATGACCGTCTTATATACTGTACTGTGCTCAGCCTTCTCAGTTTACACGTTTGTGCATCTTTGAAGAGGAGGCTTGGCTTCGCGTTTTCTCTTCAAGAAGTATCGCTTTGTCAATAAGTGTAATTCATGCTTCAGCCCAATTCAGCCCAGTTCAGCCTAGTTCAGCCCAGTTGGTGTCGAACCATGCAAACAGCCATATCTCACGTAGCTTCAAAATATTAGCATGAGTATAGATATTATATTCATTGTTATCTCTTCATAAATGCTGTATTTGTAGAATATTAGTTCTACTATAAAAAGGGCTTCTTTATGCCTTATTTATCGTTTGAATTACTTTTCAGCGCAGTAATGCTCAGCTTTCCGCACTCACACGCGATTTCTCATCTTTATTTGGAAATAGCATATTTAAATGAAGTCCGCCACTGGCTGGGGACTCGGGGCTGAGACCCACTGTACCGACTGCAAGATATGCTCTACATATAACCCAGCTCTTCTACTATTTATAACCATGTTCCACAGTACTGTGCTTTGACTTACGTCCATAATTATGCCATGTTCCATCCAACCGCGATTTCTAGCTTCTGTGTGAAATAATGACTAGGTGTGGATGCTTTGAGGAAAAGACTGACGGCAAGCCTGAGTCGCAGGAGTAGTTTCCACTAGAGTCGCGTTATGAGCGGCAATGGCAACGGCGTTTGTCATTGGCAGTTGAATGTTTACTGTGGTAACAATGGAGTCTAGAGATCAGCAACGAGTTTGGTGGAGGAGGCAGAACAACTTCACCCACAGCTGCTCATCTTGAAACAGTCGTACTTTACATGCTGTGCTGTTGATCGCGTTGGTCCCATTCTGCCCAGTTATTATGCCATGTAGAAATCGCTCAGTGTGTGGAATGAAGCAGCCCTATAGTAGCATAGTAATGGCCAAACAGTAGTCGCAAAAAAAGCCATAATAGCACACGAAAAGTGAGCAATATAAACCCGTCAATATTACCCTTATCCTTGCTTCAACAAGGCCGTTGCAATTAGTAGTCGTTTCCCTCAATCCTTCCATCAATCGTTCAGGCAATTCTAAATGAAAAAAGATATTCGAAATGGCGTAGCGTTCTTGTTAGCTGTGCTGTGTCAAAAAACAGACAAAGCCAAAAAAAAAAGCCGCGTTTGCAACTGTCTCCTCTGCAATACGACGTACCTGTAGGCACTGTTCTCTTTTCCATTATGCTGCTACTAAATCTGCTGCTGAAGGTCCATGTGGATTAAACTGTGCATTCTTCAATTGTTTGTACGTGAAATCGTCAAAGACCTTATGGCATGTCGCAATTGGCAGCTCTACAGAGAAAGGAACAGAAACTCACTCATTGCAACGCCCCTCAATTCTACTGCCTTTTACTGCACTACTTTTGGCCATTCATAGAAATAAGCAAAGTATTAGTACTGTGCCTTAATTGCTTTCACTCCAATCAGTCAATTATCGTCGTGCTTTTTATACTGCTGTATTGGCCAAAATTAAGAGGAGACACTGTTCTTTCTCCTAAAATTTTCTTTATAGCGCGCTCCACCAACGCCATCGACTCTCTGACTTTGAGAAGAAATTTGAATTGTGGGGGGGAGCCATTTTTTTTATGGAGGTTTAAACCTCAGAAGATAAATTTATTGCTGTAAGCCGTACAAAATTAGAGGGAAGAACAGCGGCCTCGGAGTTGTAAAAGGAAGAAATCATTACATATGTATGGATTAAAAGACATATTTCTGAATGGCATTGATTGCGATCGACGCAATTTTAGCTGAAAGAAAAGGGGAGCTATTGAAAATGAGGTCCCAATGACCTCTCCATAAGGCTAATAAGGTATAAGCAATAATAGAAAGAAGCTGTTTGTGTGTGAAGGAAGAGTATGGGGGATCGCCAGTAGTGATAAAATGAAGGAACGCGGAGGGCCGGGGGTCCCGGTGGCATAGATGATTCCATACATGTTGTCAGACTTCATATTTTTTGGGGCAGAGTATTAGAAAGTGAGGTAAAGTGTCAGTGTGAGATTGGCAGATCCGGCATAAGGCCGAAGGCATAAAAGATTGGTTAATGTTGAAGAGTCTTTCTGCTGTTAGGATTGTAGAATGGTATATGTGGTAAAGAATGTTGCGGGCAGCGTGGTCCATTGGTGTGGCCCAAAACTGTATCCAGTTTTTCGCGTGGATGGTAGTGCCTGTGGCTGTGGGTGCCAAGTATTTTTGGTATTTTTTGGTTTGCCAAGTCTTGATGCCCTAATAGTGCTTGATGGCGAGGGCTAGTGGCTGGAAGGTAATGTCGCCTGGATCACCACTGTGGCCTCCAGTTGGATGGTCCCTAGGAAGACATAGGCGAGCAAAGAAAGGGCGCAGAAAGGATCTGAATTGAGTAATGTCGTTTCGAAGCTGATTTAAGAGTGTGGGGTGTTTAATAAACTCGCCTTTGTGACGATCCCTAAGATGTAGATGACCTAGGGTATCATCAAATATGAAGAAATCGTTTACAGCACACTTCTTGAATCCCGGCCTTTTCAGTGGTAGGTTCGTTGGTGACGGTCGAATGATCACTGATAATGGTATCTGTAGTGCTGTTGCTGGGGTGAGAGTGTGGATATCATCCCAGGAAAGGTCCAGTGCGTCAATGGCCTATAGCACCAAGGTAACAGGAGAGGCTGATTCGTACTTGTTTTGTTTGCGGCTGTCTGGGGAGAACAGAAGTAGCCGGTGATCTACATAAAATTTGTGTATTGCCAGTATCTGCTGTATCAGGCAAAGAATGTGTTGAGGGAACATACCATGTTTCTCCAGCATCGGTTGTATCCACCGTAGCTGGAGGGCATTTTGTTGGCGAATGGGGTCCAAAAGCCCAATCCCTCCTCGATGTCTTGGTAGGCAAAGCGTTTCATAGGATACCCGAGGGAACATGCGATGCATAACAAAATTGCTGATGGTGCTTTTAAGCTTTTGATGGAATCCAGAAATGGGTGCGCCAATGACACGGAGGATATGCCATAGCTTTGATAGAATGAGTGTGTTCAGAACTGTCGCTCTGCCACGTACAGATAGGCCTCGTTCCAGATGTATGTTGCAATGATTTTTAATAGACACCAGTAGTCGATCCAGGAAGGTTTGTAGTTGTGAGCGTGAAGATGAAAGTGGATACCCAAGGTACACGACGGCATCGGTCTTAGTGCGATCATGGCATAGTGGTATACCATTTTGCTGTAGCCTGGTGTTCTACTTGGGGTGCGGGGATCCACTGAGAGATATGGCTTGGGTTTTTGCCTTATTAAATTTAGCGTTGGAAGCTTACTGATACTTCTCCATGTGATATACTACTCTGCAGAGATCTTGTGTATTTTGTAGAAAGACAAGAATATCATCAGCATAAGCCAAGGTTTTGATGGGCTGTAGGTTCGGAATTGATGCAGTTCCTGATGTAAATTGATACCCCTGGTATGCGTCGTCTGTTTGTAATGCCCGGAGGAGAGGTAACAAAGCCAGATTAAAGAGCACCAGTGATAGCGGATCCCCTTGCTGAAGACCACGTTGTTGTGGGATTGCTGAGCTGAGGTGGCTGTTGATGTTGATCTTGATTCGCGTGTTGAAGAAAAGTGAGCTGATGCTGTGTATGATTGGTTCAGGGAAACCTAAGAGTTGCAGGGTTGCCCGTAAGTATTGTGGATGAATGCGATTATACGCTTTTTCTTGATCCAAGAGGAGACCAATTACTGGTGAGTCATTTTCTTTGCCGTGTTCTATGATCAGGCGAGCAACTAACCCATTTTCGGCAATGAAATGGTTTGGCATGGGACATGTTTGTTGTGGGTTGATGATCGTGGCTGCTGCTGTGACGATATGTTTGTTGAGGAGGCGTGTAAAGATCTTGGCGTCATAATTGATCAGGCTAATTGGGCGCCAATTTTTAAGAGAAGTTAAGTCCCCCTTCTTTGGTAACAATCGTACACAAGTCTCTGTCCAGAAAGGTAGGTAAGTAGCAAGATTCAGTGCATCATCATAAACACGATATATCAAATCTTGTGCCGTAGGGTGGTTAAATACCAGTCTCCAGATGCCGTAAGGCAACCCGTCCGTTCCTGGGCTGGGCGCAAATGCATTATCAACTGTTTTTATATAAAAACTATTGGTAACAAATTTTTTATTAGTAACAAAAATTTAAAATGGTTACAAATTAAATTTTATCTTAAATAAAAAATAAACCTATCAATAATGAAATCAGAATATATAAATAATCTAAATGTAATAATGTTGCAGAGTTATCACCATTAGTACTTGCTAATAAATAAATTTCAAACTTAATTACTTTTTTTTATAAAATTGAATTTTATTTTTATATAAAAATAAATCATTCAAAAGAAAAAGAAAATGGTTGCGTTAAATGAATATCTTCCTATCAACCACATTTATCTTAAAATCAATTTATGTAACGAAATTGATACATTTATTGATTCAGAATTCAATCATTTTGTTAGAGAAAATATAATTCAAAAAATTCAAAAAAAATTTAAAAAATAAAATAAAATCTCTTTTTTCAAATGATCATTTCTTAGATTTATCTATGAATCATGGTTTTTGTAGCCATAAATTTAAAAAAGGAAAACATAATGGATAGTTTTATGGGAAGAAAATCAAGACAAATTTACCTAATGGTAAAAAGGATTTTCGTTGCTGTCAATATAGTAAGCTACATATTCTAAAAAAAAGCTATTAGTAGTTAATGATAGTGTTAAAAATATAGAGATAAAAGAGCTGTATATAGAACCTGAAAAAAAAACAGAGAAAAAATTTAAAAAAAAGAAAACCTATAAAAATTACTATTGGTAATCCTTTATTCTTATGCTTTAATAATATTCTTCCATAAATTTTTTATATAATTTTAATATATATTATGTTCTTAATATAGTATGCCTAGACTATGCCTTTCAATATATGCATTTAATAATTCTTTTTGGTTAAACATATCAATAGATAACTAACTATTATCATTATTACTATATCCAACCCATTTTACCTGAAATAAATATGCATTCTTTTCTTTTTTATGTCCAATAATACTTTCTATTTCATATGATACAGTTGCACATGTTTTCCTTTTACATTTCTTCTTCTTTTTCTAGTACGTTCATTAAAATTAGGAATACCATTATCATTTTCACTATTTTCTAAATCATCTGATTCACTATTATTATTATCTATAACCATTTCATTATTATTTGATAATGTCATATTTAATAAATTATTTTGTAGTTGTACCATTCTATCAAGCTTATCCTTATTTTATTTATTATTACTAACAACTATGTCAATTAAGGACTATGCCATATTTTATGATGTGGTAAAATAGGTATATTAAACACTTCTACAAACTTTGTAATATTTTTTAATAAATAGGCAACACAGAACTGAAGATTATAATATTTAATATTATCCATCTTTACAATTGATTTATTACTATCAAAATCATAAAATTTATTTCCAATTTCAGAAAATTGAGTTTTCGATTTTACTTCTAAAGCTTCCAAATATATTATTAAAATGTTCTTCAGTAATAGTTAAATTTTCATTTATATTTTTACGAATTTAAAGTTATCATTACTAAAATTATATCCTTTCTCTGTAGTAAGTTCAGTAAATTGTGTTATGAACAAAGTATATCCACCATCAACAGCTAAAGTATCATTTTGATTCATTTTATTATAAAGTTTCATATTTAAAGACATGCTACCATCAGAACTATCTACACAGAATTCACTTTTTGATATGAAAATTATCATATCATTAATATCAGCTGCAAATTGTATGCGTACACCATTCTTTTTAAATTTATATGAATATAAACGTGATCTATCTAAATCTGTATCTGTATAATTAATTCGTGAATCATGACCATCTAAAATAAGTGTTATATATTTAAATAAATCTGGATTATATTTTCTTGTAGACAAAACACGTAATTTTATATTTGAAAACATATACATTAATGAATCATTTACTATTTTATTAATTCTTTTATAATTCTCTTCATTCATCCAAAATTTTTTATAAAATGTATAAAATGTACTTTGAGGTAAATATTTTTTAATTTCATCTCTGGAAATACCAGAAACTAAATGATATAATAAAAATAAGCCATTTTCTAATTCAAAATAAGGAGCTGGATACTCTTTACTTGTGTATAGTACAACTAAGAAAAAAAATACAGCTGTATAACTAAATTTTTTTAATAATATATCTTTAATTTTTTCAATAAATTTAATATGTTTTATTTGTATTCTATGTTTGAATTTATTATGCACAATAGGCTAATTCCATTCAAGAAATGTCTAATATTTAGTAATAATGGTATTTACTTCCTCTGTAATTAATGCTGTATAATCTATTTACTCCAATTTTTTATTTATATTATAAAATTCAATTTAGATATAAAAAATTAATAGTTCTTTAATAAAACAAATATTAATTTATAACTAATAAGGTAATCCAGTACCCACCTGCTCTGTTTTGGCGCTCTTTTAGTCCCTTGTTGGAGTTCTTTGATCGTAAATGGTTTGACGAGGCTGTCTTTGGTGGTATCATTCAGTCGTATAGAGCTTGGAATGCTGGTATGTAACTGTGTCATGGCGCTGTCGTCTATTGGTGCTGGTGTGTATAGATCACGGTAGAAGGCGGTTGCAGCTTCCTGCATAGCATCTGTTGCTATGCATATAGTGCCGGTATACGGGTGCTGTAGACTACTAATCGTGGCTTGTGAAGAGCGTTGTTGGATGGTGCATTTGAGGTAGCCGGCTGATTTTTCACTGTGCTCACGCCAGCGTTCTCCTATACGTAGTGCTAGAGTATCGCACACTTCTTATTGTACTGCTGATATCTGTTTTTTGATAATTGGCAAGTGCCAAGCGCGAGCCGCTGGAGTTGGGTTCGACCGTATAAACCGATTGCGTTTAGATTGCAATTGACTGAGATAGGCTGTAGTTTTGTTGATGTGTTGCTGGCAATAATGTTGCATTTACTGTTTTAGGAGACGTTTCAGTTCCTCCCATTGGTGTTGAGGCATTGAGTTGCTGTCGATGCGTTCGAAGAAGCGCGTGATTGCTGTTGCAAGTTGGTGACGAAAGTCTTTAAAAGTGAGGATCAAAGGATTGCCTCGCCAGTAGCCCTTTCCTGTGGTAGATGAACCCATATCAAAAGTTGCAAATAATAAAGCATGATCGGACCATGATTTGGCAACATAGGACACTTCCCTAGACTTCACCGTATGAGATACAGATGAAGAGGCATATATATAGTCGATGGTGGACATAGTAAAGTCACTGCGATGGAAGGTCAGTAGTGGTTTGTTATGTGGGTCGGGGTTGATGCAGTTAGTGAAGTGGTGTTGTAGTATGGTAAACCAGGCTGCCGGCGTGTTGAGGTGATACCCTCAGTGTTGACAACTATAGTTGAAGTCTCCCGTTATGATCATTCTTTCTCTGTAGGGTTGTTGCTCCTGAAAAATTTCAGAGTTGTATAATGTTGTAAAGAATTGCCGTCGTTGTGTGGGTGATGTAGCAGGTGCATAGATGGTGAGTAGATAAATCGGCTGAAAGTGTTGTTGCTGGTGCTCGATTTTAACGAAGAGATGCCAATCATTGTCAAGAACTGTGAGTGGTGTGAGTTTTATGTCAGCGCTGAGTGATACGATGCCGCAATGCGAAGTCAAAAAGGATTGTGTAGCATTGAAGTAGCAGTGGAATTTCTCTTCTTGCGATGTTGAGGTTCAATCCATAACAATTAATTTTACTGTAAACAGTAAATTAATTTTAGTTATTCCTTTCACCCCCCCGACTCTAAATCTCATTGTCAAGCTACCCGTCGTCCAAGTATTCCTAGGGTAGAGAGGGGATATGCTCACTACTGTTCCGCCACCATAAGTTTTAAATTTAAACATTAAAGGATATAACTCTTTTAAAGAATTAAACATGTTTATAAGAATTAAAAAATTATATATAAATTAAAAACTTTTTTAAAAAAATTTAAAAAAGACAAAAACTTTAAAAAAATTAAAATAAATGTATTTAAATATATAAATTTTTTTTAAACTAATATATCTGTTTAATCAACAAAACCTATTTTATTTTACAATTTAAGAATTAAACCCCGTTGTGGAGATATGTGTTTCTTGCATTGTTATGATGTGTGGTTGTTGTTGTTTGAGGTGCCGAATAAGATTGAGTTTGTTGTGGTTAAGCAGTCCATTGCAATTAATAGATGCGATCGATATATTGTTGTTTTTTAAAATCATATTAAGATTATTGATGAGTAGGTGTGTGATGGTTACTCTCATTGTTCTTGCTCATCATGTCTCCCGGTGGACGTACACTTGGGCTCGGGGTCTAAAGAAGAGCCCGAGCTGTTTTCCGATAATAAGTTTTGGTCATATTCTTGTAGACTGATATCGCGTTGCCGTTAGAGGCGGACATACAGGATCTGTTTCAGGTCAGCTGGAAAATCGGCATCTTGTAGGATCTCTTTTGCAGTGTCAGAGAGCTCCATGCTATCTATCCAGTTCTTGGGCAGATTAACCTGTATTGCTAGTTCTTGCTCTTCAGCTGGGATCATCGGTCTATCAGTCTGATAGTCTGCAAACTCGATGACGATTTCGTCAAGTGCTTGTTCAATATATCCGCGTCGCATAAAAGCTGGGGAGCTATCCGCGATCATTTTCGTATTGTTGTTCTCGCCGGTTGTTTGATTGGTTTCAGTGTCCAAGTTTTCCAGAAGACTAAACCGATTGGTCGGTTGCACAGGCTTGCCTTGTTCGGGCGCATGTTTTGATTTCAGCAGTTCTTTTAATGGGATGGGGCTGGGTCACGCTTGTGACCAGTCTTGCGACGGCTTGTTTTGTTGCCGCCCGGTGTCCAGTCGTCACTGTTTCGCACGGTGGGGCAGTTCGAAGCATAGTGGTTCTTACCACCACATTTAAAAAATCCTTTCTGGTTACGTCAGAAACGCGGGCAGTCTTCAATAGTATGGCCCGGTTCATGGCAGCGCGAGCAGTGAAGTGGCATTTGATCAAAATGAGCATAGATCAAATCATCCCTGTCGCCGCACCAGGGATGTGATGATCAAGGGTGAGTAGCTGTTGGTTGTGGCGTGGCTGTGTGTCGAAACAGCGAAACCGTTGCCCATGTACGCTTTCGTTCATAGGTCGCGGTTAATACCAACATCTAAAATGTCACCGTATGGACGATACGTTTCACGTAAGCCACGCTTCATATCTTCTTGTCTGAGTAGTAGCAGATTGGTGAGACGAAGCTTTTTGATCTTTGCATTCTTCTCTAAAGCGGGAGTTGCACGGATCGTAATCGTTGAAGTGAACTCGATGCCTGTTTCAATGGCACAGGTCCGTTGCTCTTCAGTTTGCAGATTAATTTCAGCAACTACACGTTGTCCTTCACGATGTGTCAGGATGCCATTATTGATGGGATAAATCTTCATCAGTATATCGACGGCGTCGTCAACTGTACCAGGTACAGGGCTGATGTCGAGCATAACACTACCTGGGGATCGTCCTACCCGCCAAACACTGGAGAAGTAGCACACTTTCTTTTCTTCACTAGTGCTTTGTTGACGCTGAGCGTGGACTAGCGACACTCGTTTGGGTTGGGCAATGTGGGCCCATGTCAATACGGTTGGTGGGGAGGTGTAAATTGAGGATGGTTGGTTGGTGCCCGTATCACGCACGGGCGGTTCGGGAGTAATATCGGGAAGAGCCATGAGGCAGCTCTTATATTAGTGGCAATATAAGTAAATTGTAAATCCGGAGGTGACCCTGGAAACCAGCCATCAGCCGCAGATATCACAAACGAACAAGCTACCATCGCTGCAAACTCGATCGATCAAACTACTCGGGGGACTATTTAGAAAGCCAATTAGTGCCTGTGATGAATTCTATGAGGCGTAGTCAAGAATATGCTGCTACGACTAATAGTGCCGCTACAGATATGGTCACAGCCCTAAGCTCAAGAGTAGTTCAAGACGTATGGCATGCTTTGAAACGCATCTCTGTGCCCAAGGCACATGAAATTCGACGAATGCTCCAACGAGAGCTTACTGATGCTGTTTTTCTAATGGATCAGACAGATGTTAAACGTGTCAAGGATGTACTGGCCAAAAAAGGCAAGATGTTGGATATAGGTAAATAGCCGGCTTTTATTGAAGTTGAAAACAGTATGCTTATATAGCTCTTTTAAAGCGAAAATCCTAAGTACAGCAGCGTATACAGAGAGTTGTCCCAATGCCCCAAGATCTTATCTAACCTGTTTACGATGTACTATTGAGCGCCTGCAAGTAATCATTTTACGCCAGACCAGGTTTCCTCAGTAAATACTGAAAATATACAGGGAGATATAACAGAAAAGATGGGAATAGAGAGAGAGAAAGATAATTGAACTTAAAGGTAAGTGTATATAATAGAACGGCTCCCATATTCAAGTGTTCTTTATTTCAGGCCACTAATTGATGCCTTTTCATATCTGAAAAACGTGATAATAAAATACTACTAAATGCGATCAAGACAGAATCCCAAAGGAAATATTGAAGGGTGATATATTAAATTAATGGGAACGATGGCAGTAGGGATATATGGGGAGTGGATGGGATCATTTATCAAACAAGGGATGATCGTTGAACCCATCCTACTCTGTGACCATGTGTGTGGATTGGAGCTTTTCAGCTCATCCACGTAGTTATTGCCTGTGGGCACCATAATTCTAATATATTACGAAAAAACACACAAAAATGGCTTTATTCTTATACACAGCACTTTTTTGCAGTGCTTTGCTTTGGATTGGTTTCACATAATTCCGCGTTCTGGCTACCCTTGCAACCCACTTTAAAACATTATTGACACGTGCATGACCTAGGCGGCTTCCTGAAATGATTTTGATGCGATGAAGATGCGGCAGATGGTAGCGTTGAATGCGGTGATAAATTTTGCAGTTGAGGTGTCATTGGTGGCTGGTATACCAATGGTACATATAGATTGAGAAAATGTATCTAGGGTGCTGCTCCGGGTTGTAAACGTCGCTGTCTCGACTGTTGAGAAACTCTTGAAGAAGAAATTACTTGATTGTGTTGATGGTCATAATGTTGGGCATTCAATGTTGGTAGCTCACGTGCTTCAGGCGCGGACACTGCTTGGTCGTGACGTTGTTCAGCATAATCCACTTGTTTTAGCGTTTCCTTTGCTCTTGATATGGTTTTGCGAGTATCTTGAGCATGCTTCCATGTTGTATGGTATACTTGAAGAAACGGGGGAAGTTTGTAGAATATAGTTGAACCATTGGCATGCTTTGTATTCCAGATATTGGCAAATCGAACCCACAATCCAGCTGCTTCGCGACCATCTGAGCGCGTAAAGCTATTAATCAAACGGGAAACAACTGTCGCTCTTCACTGGTATGAATCAGAAGTGCTGCATATTTGGTGTTTTGTCTGCGGCACAGGTATAATCTCCGAGTATTCTGATTACCGGTGTTGTTGATAGTGAAGGTATCAAAACCAAATACTTCATGCTGCCCTTCCGAAATGCTTGGAATATCGAACGTTTCTGTTGTTTTCTCGTACAATGTAACATTATGACAGCCTTTCCAATGATCAGGTAGCATGTCATAGGGTTCGTAATTCTATCTGACATCTGGTAATCCAATCTGTATCCGTATCCGAAAGTGCGGATACGGATCATGATCTACAGATACAGATACAGATCGGATAGGATGGTTATCCGATCCGCTCATCTTTCTTCAAGAAAGTGTCTTTGCTTATGGTCAGTTGTATGTTGCTTTTTCGCGCGCAACCAACCTAAATACTCTATGCATTGTAGTCAATATGTTAGCATCAGTAAACAGCACTAATCCATCTACAGAAAATATCGTTTACACTGAAGTACTACTACATCCACTAAGTCCACAAACAACAACAACAGAACCCATCTAATCAGCCACAGCTGCTGCTACAACCATCACATCACCAACTACTACTACTACATCCACTACTCCTCCTGCTTAGATTCGTTGTTCCTTCCTAACAGTTTTTCCTTTTTCTCTATCTTTTTGCCATAGATTTCCTTTTTACATAACATATAATACAAAATTTCTTTACTCTGCCATGATGCCATAAGAGATAAGTATTTATGTGGCGCAGATCTTCTTTTTTACTTTTTCTAATTCACTAACGAGTAACTCGCTCATGCACCTTAATGCCTTAACCGAAACACACCATCTCTCATCTTTACCTCCAGACACTTCAAAAATGCATGTCTATTTCTCTATATTGACGACGCTATATGCTGGATCAGATTTCCACAATATGGCATAACATTGACCTGTGTACGCCATATCATATAATATGTTATATTCTATTCCAGCACGAAGTAAAAACGTTATGAATAAGAAGTGATGGTGGACGTTTAAGGTACGCGAAGAATAGGAAAGATTGTTGTTTTAGGTATGTTATAGGTTGAGAAAAATCGAATTTGAAGAAACACATACCGAGGTACCATACAATTCCAATGACAAGAAGCCTTAGTAGACCGTTGGGTGCATAATTCCTGGACTGCAGATGTCCCATTTTTCTCAAGAAATACACTTTAAATTGATAGATTGTATATTAGGGTTTAGTATTAATAGTGAGTGCAGCAAACGTATTTAGGGTTAGAGGTAGGCGAAGCAGTAAGTAGGCTCGCGAAGCGAGCTTTGGTTAGGGTTTAGAAGGGGGTCTGGGGGAACCCCCAGGAAACATCCAATCCATTGAATGACCCGGAGCGCAGCAAAGGGGCTCATTCAGCCGAGCGAAGCGAGGCAGGTAGATGTTGATATATAATAATAATATCAATTACCATACCTAATAAATATGAAAAATACTATATAGAGGAACAAATCATAGTATTTGTTCTCTCTTATAATAACAAAACATAAATGTTTTTGTTATTTGTCTAAATCTCATTATCTAGCCCCCAACGTTTCGAAAGCAAGTTTCTCAACTACCCCTATTTTATATTTAATAAATTTTTGTATTTATAAGATTTATAAAATATTTTAGTGATGACAAAAATATTTAGGAGTTACAAAAAAAAAACTAAATAAAAATTGAAAATATAATAGTATATAAAATAATATATAAATTATAAATTATAATCTTTTAAAATTTAATAACTTTTTTGTATATACCTAATTATGATTTATCTTCCATATGAATATATAATATGTGGTAATGTAGAATGTGATTATATGAAAAATCCAAAAATGTAATTGATGATATTATTTTTATATTATACAAATAGTATAAATTTTTCCTATAGTTTTTTAGATATACTATTATATATTTATATAAAATTATTATATGTTTATACTCTGGGCGAGATGAGGAATAGTCGGAAGTGGTAGTGTAGTAGCAATGTATTCTCTTTCTTCTATAGATGAACAATCAATAGTTTATATTTAATATTTCTTATATAATATATATGATTATTTTATAATACAAATATTTTTT
Organism: Zychaea mexicana; assembly: GCF_025766255.1. Taxonomy (NCBI): domain Eukaryota; kingdom Fungi; phylum Mucoromycota; class Mucoromycetes; order Mucorales; family Lichtheimiaceae; genus Zychaea; species Zychaea mexicana. The sequence goes on from NW_026516793.1 coordinate 94,484, forward strand.
ATTTTACCTTCTTAATTTATGAAGTATATAATATATTCTTTTCATTAAAATAGTCAATAATTATTTGTTTTTGTTTAAATCACTTTCATGAACCCAACTATTATTACCATCTTGGTAGCCTTTCCATTTCACATAAAACATATATCTTTTATTTTCTATCTTGTGATTTACTATTTTTTGAACCTCAAATATATTTTCATTTTTGTTTACATTTCTATATTCATATATATTTAAACTTTTATTTTTATTCTTTGACCTTCTTTTTTTTTTTTAGATATATTATGATATTCAGGAAAATCAATATCTGTATCATTATGATCATTATTGTTATCATCAATACTATTTGTTTTATCTTCATCAACTAATATATCAGCATTTAATTCTTCATTATTTAGATCTAATTTTAATAACTCTATTTGAATTTTATTTAAATCTTTTATTTTTTCCATTTGTTCCATTTGATTTGTATATACTATATCTATTAATCTCATATCATTTGGAAAATCAAAATTATCATTTATCCAAATTTTATGCTGTTCTTGTTCTATAATATTAAATTTATTAACAAAATTCTGGATATTTTTTAGTAAAAATACAACTTTTAACTGCAAGTTAATATATTTTATATCATCTATTTTTAATATAGAATTATTATTTGAGAATCTTTTAAATTTATTATATAAATCCTTGAATTGATTTTTAACTATACTTCTAAAACTACCAAATACTCAGTTATAATATTCTTCTTGTTTATTTAATGGTATACCTATTTCTTTATGAATAGGATATAAAAAGTTTTTATCATTTAAATCAATGTTTTTATCTTTACAGAAGGATTCAAATTGTTTTATAAAAAGAGTATAGCCACCATCCACTGCAACACAATCTTGTTTTTTTATAGTTTTATATAATTTCATGTTGAGGAACATCCCACCATCAGATGATATACTACATAATTGACTATCTGAAACATTTATTATATTTTCATTTATATCTAGAGCTGATAATAATCGTATTTTAATATTGCTGAACATATTTAATAAACAATAATCAATATATTTATTCATATTTTCATAATTTATACTCCTTAGTATATTCATCTATGATTTCAATATCTGATCCATATTTATAGCATATATCTTAATAATCTTTTAATTATATATGAAAATTCAATTTTTAAATTAAAAATATGTATCATAGCAACTAATTAAAAAAGGAAATTAATAAGGAAATAATTTTTGTAAAGAATGATAGTAATATTGTATAATAAATAGTATTAAAAGTAAAAATAATACTATTTTATATCTGACTTTTAATAATATATTTGTTTTAGAAAAGAATTTCTAAATATAATATAATAGAAGTAAATATAAAGATTTGTTTATTCATCTAAACAAAAATTTGCGATGAACAATCAGTAATCATAATTTAATTTTTATATTAATAATTAATACCTTATTTTATAATATAAAATCATTATAATTATATTTTTTTAATAATTAACTATATAATATATTTCTTTTATTAAGTATTCAATAATTATTTCCTTTTGTTTAAAATCATTTTCATTGACCCAACTATTATCTCCATAATCGTATCCTTTCCATTTAACATGAAATATATATTTTTTATTCTCTATTTTATGATTTACTATCTTTTCTACCTCAAATATATTTTCATCTTTGTTTACATTTCTATATTCATATATATTCATACATTTATTTTTATTTTTCGATCGTTTTTTTCTTTTTTTAGATACATTTTGATATTGAGGAAAGTCAACATCTGTATCATCATTATTATTATTATCATTTACAGTTTCATTTTCATTATCAACTATTATATCAATATTATTATTTTCTAATTCATCATTATTTATATTTAAATTTAGTAGTTCTAATTGTATTTTCTATAAATCTTTAATTTTATTCATTTGCTCCATTTGATTAGTATAAACAATATCTATTAATCTCATTTCATTAGGAAAATCAAAATTATTATTTATCCATAACTTATGATGTTCTTGTACTATAATATTAAATTTATCAGCAAAATTTTGAATATTTTTTAATAAAAATACAACTTTTAATTGTAAGTTTATATATTTTATATCATCTGTCTTTAATATAGAATTATTATTAGAGAATCTTTTAAATTTATTATATAAGTCTTTAAATTGATTTTCAACTATAGATCTAAAACTACCAAATACTTTGTTATAATGTTCTTCTTGATTGTTTAAAGCTATTCCTGCTTCTTTACGAATTGGATAAAAAAAATTTCTGTCATTTAAATTAATATTTTTACTTTTACAAAAATCTTCAAATTGTTTAATAAATAGTGTATAACCACCATCTAATGCAATACAATCTTGTTCTTTAATTTTTCTATACAATTTCATATTTAAAAACATACCACCATCACTACAAATACCACATAATTGACTATTAGAAACATTAATTATATTCTCATTTATATCTACTAATACTTGTGCTCTTATTCCACTAGTTTTTAATTTATATGACCATTTTTTTTGATGTGAAACATTCGGTTTATCATATTGAATTGCTGTATCATGCCCATCTAAAGCTAAAGTTATATGTTTAAAATTTTGAGGATTTTTAATTTGAGCTGATAATACTCTTATCTTTATATTACTAAATATTTCTAATAAACAATAATCAACATATTTATTTAAATTTTCATAATTAGTAATCCAAAACTCTTTATATAAATTATAAAAACTAGATGATGGAATATATTTTTTTATATTTTTAGATGTAAAACTATCTACTAATTGATATATTAATAATAATGCTTTTTCAACTTCTAAATAAGGTCCTAGATATTCCTTATGTGTATATAAAACAGTAATAAAAAAGAATATAGGAATATAACCTAATTTATCTAATAATTCATCTTTAATTTCTCTTATATTTTTAATATTTTTTAATTCTGTTCGATGCTTAAATTTATTTTCAACTTTTTTCCAATCTTGACTTAAAAAAGACCACTTATTTAATATTAAATTATTGATTTCATTTTTTAACTTTTTTCTATATTCAATAATATCTTCATTATTCTTATTACTATATTCATCCATGATTTCAATATCTGATTCCATATTTATAGCATATATCTTAATAATCTTTTAACTATATATGAAAATTCAATTTTTAAATTAAAAATATGTATCATAGCAACTAATTAAAATAGGAAATTAATAAGGAAATAATATATCTATTTTTTCGAGGAAAAATAGCAGTCACTTAATAGAAAATCTTGTTGCTAACGAAAAAAAAAATCATTTATCACTAACATAATAATTACCTTTTTAGCTAATTTTTGAAGATACCATATTTTAATTAATTACTATGGTAATAATTTTTGTAAAGAATGATAGTAGTATTGTATAGTAAATAGTATTAAAAGTAAAAATAATACTATTTTATATCTGAATTTTAATAAAATATTTGTTTTAGAAAACAATTTCTAAATGTAATATAATAGAAGTAAATATAAAGTTTTGTTTATTCATCATAGATGGTTACTATACTCTCATCCCATATGTAAGTATAATTAATGATTTCTCCCATTCGTATATATGTATAGATAAAGATTTTTACTGACTTTCTTCATCTGATAGGTTTTACTTGCAATAATAGAACAAATGTACTTTGCTTTGGTTTCATTGAAATGTTTAGATCGTCAATTAGTATAGATGATGTATATAACTGAGCATCTTTTTAAACTAATAAAAAAGTTTTCTTATACTATATATATCATAAACGTGCTTGTAATGAGCAAATCGATTGGGTAGTAAGAATGAAAGCAATTGGAGCAACAGAATCAGATTATTGATGGAAGAATGGAGGATACTGAATAGTAGGATACAACTGGGTTAATGTCGGAACCAAAGCATTAGGTAACAATAGGTTGGCATCGGAAGTAATGATGATGACGATTGGGATGAAAGTAGGGTAACACTAGGTAAACATCAGCACAAAATGATGGTTGAATATCAGTGTAATATTAGGTGAATACTAGGTGAATGTCGGAGCAAAGTAAGGTTGAATATCAATGTAATATCAGTTGAATATTAGGTGAATATCAGTAGATATTCACTGGTTGAATATTAGTTAAGTATCGCATATATTCAATGTCAAATATCAGTTGAAGATTAGTTGGATACTAGTTGAATATTAGCTAATATTCAACTAATATTCAACCACTTTTAAACGTTTAACACACACCCTTTTTCCCGATGCATCATACTTAATACATAAACACATTGTGCATACCTATTATAACTGGCAAATTGCCCAATGGGAGTTAATCCTTAGCTGTAAATCCTTAAAAGGTTTTATTAATTAAACTTATATCCTTGTTTAAGCATGTTTAGGAAAAATAAAAAATTATATTATGATTTTTTTATTTTTGAAATGTTTAAGATGTTACTTTTTTATTTTTTTTAATCCTTGAAAGGTTTAGGTTTTATATAAACCTTTTCAAACCTTTTAAAGAGTTATATCCTTTTATAGTTAATTTAACACAGGCTAGGAGGTATGACAACACCCAGTTCAATAAAAAATCAATGAAGTTAGATTTTTTTTTAGAACGCTTGACAGTATTAAGAATAATAGATAAATTAGTGGCTTGACAGTATTAAGAATAATAGATAAATTAGTGGCTTGACACTAATCTATTATTATGATTTAATACTCAATGTGAAAAATACGTTATCAAGACATGTAGACCTCCTTTCATCAGAATGTGGGTTCTGCATTACCTTATTGGTTACAAAAACATAATTATTTTTAATAAAAATAATTGTTTTTTTATATATAAATTGAATTTTATGATATAAATAAAAAATGGAGCAAATAGATTATACACCATTAATTACAATAGAAGTAAATACTATTATTGCTAATTATTGGACATTTCTTGAATGGAATTGGCCTATTATACATAATAAATTTAAACATAGAACACAAATTAAACATATTAAATTTATTGAAAAAATTAAAAATATATTATTACAAAAATTAGGTTATACTACTATCTTTTCCTTCTTAGTTGTATTATATATAAGTAAAGAGTATCCAGCTCCTTATTTTGAGGTAGAGAAAGGTTTATTTTTATTATATCATTTGGTTTCAGGTATTTCTAGAGATGAAATTGAAAAATATTTACCTCAAAGCACATTTCATACATTTTATAAAAAATTTTGGATAAATGAAGAGAATTATAAAAGAATTAATAAAATAGTAAATGATTCATTGATGTATATGTTTTCGAATATAAAGTTACATATTTTATCTACTAGAAAATATAATCCAGATTTGTTTAAACATGTAACACTTATTTTAGATGGTCATGATTCACGAATTAATTATACAGATACAGATTCAGATAGGTCATGCTTATATTCATATAAATTTAAAAAAAATGGTTTACGTACACAATTTGCAGCTGATGTTAATGATATGATAATTTTTATATCAAAAAGTGAATTTTGTATAGATAGTTCTGATGGTAGCATGTTTTTAAATATGAAACTTTATAATAAAATGAGTCAAAATGATACTTTAGCAGTTGATGGTGGGTATACCTTATTTATAACACAATTTACTGAAATTGCTACAGAAAAAGGATATAATTGTAACAATGATAACTTTGTTTATCCAATACGTAAAAATATAAGTGAAAATCTAACTATTACTGAAGAACATTTTAATAATACATTTGGAAGCTTTAGAAGTAAAATTGAAAATCAGTTTTCTAAAATTGGTAATAAATTTTATCGATTTAATAATAATAAATCAATTGTAAAACTAGATGATATTAAATTTTATAACCTCCAATTTCGTGTAGCTTGTTTACTAAAGAATATTACAAAATTTGTTGAATTATTTAATATACCTGTTTTACCTCACTATAAATTATAGCATAGTCATGATTTTGATTTTCCTATTGAAAAAAAATTAATTGATATAGTTGTTAGTAATAATAAACAAAATAAAGATAAACTTGATAGAATGGTACAACTACAAAATGATTTATTAAATATGACAATATCAAATAATACAATGGTTATAGATAATGATAGTGAATCAGATGAATTAGAAAATAGTGAAAATGATAATGATATTCCTAATTTTAATGAGCGTACTAGAAAAAGAAGAAGAAATATAAAAGGTAAACAGCGTGCAACTGCATCATATGAGATAGAAAGTATTGTTTGATATAAAAAGGGAAATAACATATATTTATTTCATGTAAAATGGGTTGGATATAGTGATAATGATAATAGCTGGTTATCTATTGATATGTTTAATCAAAAAGAATTATTAAAAGCATATATTGAGAAACATAGTCTAGGTATATTATAAAAAACATTATATAATATTATATAAAACATTTATGGAAGAATATTATTAAAGCATAGAAAAAAAGGATTACCTATACTTATTTTTATAGGTTTTCTTTTTTTTTGATTTTTTTTTCAATTTTTATAGGTAGCTTTTTAATTTCTATATCTTTACTATTATTTAATACTGTCTGTTTTTTAGGAATATGTAATTTACTATATTTGCAACAAAGAAAATCTTTTTTAGTACCTTCAGGTATATTAGTTTTAATCTTACGGGAACAGAATCTACCCTTATATTTTCCTTTTCTGAACTTATATGTACAGAAATCATTATTCATACTAAGGTATAGAAAATAATCTGACGAAAATGTTTCTTTTATTTTTTTATCTATTTTTTTTTGAATTTTTTTTATTAATTTTTTTTCGTTTTCTAAGAAATGATCAAAATCAGATTCTATAAAAATATTTATTTCTTCACATAAATTTTTTTGAATTTGAATATGGTTAAGTGGGAGATAATCATTAAGTGCAACCATTATTAAACCTTTGGATGACTTTATTTTTATTTAAAAATAAAATTCAATTTTATAAATTATTTAAATCTTTGGATGATTTTGTTTTTATTTAAAAATAAAATTCAATTTTATAATTAATTTAAATTTTTGTTACCAACAAAAAATTTATTACCAATAGTTTTTATACAAAAACAGTTGGTAATGTATATGCGCTAATACTACCGGTAAACATCAAATACATAGATTGTAGATAGTCTTTAGAAGCGCAAATCTTGGTCAGGGTAAGCTTATTTCTTTCTCTTCTATTTATTGAACAGCCTCAAGAAAACCCCTTCCGTGGTATGTTACTCCAACGTCATTCTTCCCTCAACCTAAGCACCACTACTGCCACTGCCACTTCTTTGCCCACATTAATGACCTCATCAACACCTATACCTGCTGGTACAGTTACTAATCCGTTTCTGATTAACGACGACGACGATGAAGAGCAGCAAGCAACCAGTAATTGTACTTCCTTGTCACCGCCACCATCTATTTCACCACCCTACCATGTCATCATTGATAACGAAGCAGTGCAAATCTATATGGAAAACCACATGCATTTGCTTCAACGGCAACCATGAGTATGAGACAGCCATCCACGGACTACGCGCACAGATCCGTCTACGGGAAGAGAATCTGCTACAGTTAGACGAAGGATACAGGGAAAGTCTTCAGCCACTTTAGTTGGCACACTATGAAGCTTAACAACATGATATTGATCGATATCTAGACAATACTTTGATAGAACGCACTCAACGCGTACAATACAGCAACTGCAGTGGTCCAGCAAATGAAGATGTGCGACATGTTTAGCTTTCTTCCCTGTTTTCCTTTCTCTCGCTCTCATATATATACCCCTTCTTTCTTCTCTTTATCTGTTCCTTCTTTTTTTCTTTTGATCAATTCTGTCTTAAATTATATTATTTTCCTTGTTTTATATACACATGTCTTTTAGAATTGCTTTTGTTTTTCGCATTGGTTGTCACATAGTATATTAGATTGAGCGATCTATTGGTAAGTGCTTTATGCCTTGTGTAATTTGCACTGGGCTTGCAGGGGAATATCAAGGGGTAGAAAAAAGCTTGATATTATCTTGATATAGAGCTTTATTATAAAATATCAAGATGTTTTCAAACACCTTGATATTTAGCTTTTCGAGTAAATATCAAGGTTTTTTTACACCTTGATATTTTTATGTGCATATAGTCCCCCAAGCTTATGATTTGATTACATCATGCATGTAGATGTCTATAACGGTCTTACTATACATTGCATATGGACCAGGTGCCTTCTGTAGTAGGTTCGTAAAAAAAGGATTACGCATTGCATATTTTCGTTCTTTATATTACACATATAGTAAATGGACAAAGCATACTATTGGTTTTTATATTTATGGTCTAATATATATATTATTATGGGTGTTCACAACCGTTTTTATTATCATATTTATATAAAAAATTGAGTATAAGATTAAGCTTTATAGAACATTAAAGAACGTCATCAAATGTAAGTCTATGTTATGTGATAATTTTAAAAGGAAGGCTGTAGTTGAACAGAGCTAGTACAAAGGACAGCGATCCTACTATAGAAAGATGCATGTTGAGTCAATTTATAAGTAAAAACAAAAACAGTACAGAAGGATATGTTCATAGACGATTTTGAAGATGACATACCTAAAAGATACATTGAAGATTGTTAGTAAAGAATCTAGAATGCATTATTTACAGGATGAAGGAGTTAAGACTAGCCGCGAAAGGAGAAGTTTGATATATATAAGTAGTGTGGAGATAACAAAGCTTGTTATATGTCATAAGAAAAAAGCACTAACAAAGATATACATACCTATGTAGGAACACTGTTTATGAGGCATTTGTAGGCAAATGTTTAGAATTATTACCATCATTCTAGGGTTATGACTACAGTCATAATGACCAGCTAACCACGTCATCGAAAATCAAAGATTTTCTCTGACCACCCCTAATTATATTGATCATTATTTATCATTTAGAAATAAAACTTAACAACTAAATATATAAAATCAATCAAAAATAAAAAAATTAATAAAGTATTGAACAGCCTGCTTCTAGAAATCAATTTATACATTTAGTCTATTTCTAAAAACTGTTTAACTATTTCATTATAATTATTTTTTCCACAATAATTAATCCATTTAACTAAATCTTTAACTTCTTTTATATAAACATAACCTTTTGTTGATACCTATCCTGATAATTCTTCTCTTAATCATTCTTCTTCTTTTTTATTACTTTTTAATGTCATATTAATATGAGGACTATTTGTTTTTATAGTTTCATCATAATATGGTCCATTATATAATATATCATTAATTTTTAACTTTTTAGACCATTTTAAAATTTTTTTCTTATATATTCCATATCTTTTCCCAAACAATCTCTTTTTTTCGAATCAATAGATAAAACAACAGCATAATACTTTTCATTTTCTTTTTGCATCTTATTTTTTATATTAAATTAAAATTCAATTTTAATAATTATGTAAAAAAAGTATCAGAATTTTCAAAAAAATTTTCTCTACAAAACAAAGGACCTAAAATTCCTTTAGTGTAGAATAGAATGTATCAAATTTTGTTCCAAAACTCTCTACAAGAACACTGTTTATAAGAGCATCTCTAACGGTCGTTCTAAATTCTATTTTAGGATTCCGAAATAGAAAATTTCGAGTTCCAACGGTCGTCCTATTTCCATTCTATTTTAGAAAAGGGTCAAATTTTTTAGAATAGGCGTCCCAAAATTAGGGCAAGTTTTCTAAAATAAAATCGCGTTGTTGTACGCAGTAAAATAAAGCTCTCTCTTCTTTATAAATCACTTCCTTTTCTAACAACAATGTCTTCCAGTTCTTCTGCCCCGATCCCCATCACTAATGTCGAATCTCGTGTCGAATCGACCACCGTTCCCGAAGTTGTCGCAGAATTGTCGACAGCAGCAGCAGCAAAAGCTGGCAATCGCGGTCCGAGCTGGAGCAATGAAGAGGATGTGTGGTTGTGTCAATCCTGGCTTACCACCTCCACTCGTTCGTCAAAGGGCACCGATGTTCCCCTCCAAATATTGTGGGAGACTATCTACAAAGATTTTCTTCAAAGAGGGGGAGATAAGGATGTACGAACTGGCCAGGGAGCCCTCTCGGGCCACTGGGGTACCATCCAAAGAGAGGTTTCTAGATACTGTGGTTGTCTTGCAAAAGCTCTTGCACGAAATAAAAGCGGAAACAACGAAGAAAATGAGGTTAGGGGATGCTAGTTTTTATAAACGATACGATACCAGTGTTACGGTGAATTTGGGGTATTCCAGGTAGTTGCGTAACGGTTTATGTGTATGTTTTGTAGTGAGCACCAGTAATAATATCGTTTATTACAGACGGGTTGTGAAGTGATATGAGTGTAAAGTAAGGTAAAAATGTGTATGGGTTATGTCCAAGGTTGTAAATAGTAGTGAGCTGATGTCTTGATTAAGCTCAGTGAGTAGAAATAAGGATCAGGAATGTTACGTCTGTCCTAAATGAATGAGAGATAAGGATCAGGAATGCTACGTCTGTCCAAGTAAGTGAGAAATAAGAGTAGGAATGTTACGTCTGGTCTTAATAGAAGAGTTTATTTAGCTTCAGTTATGAGCAATAAACAATATGTAAGATAAAACAAGCCGTGTTTAGGTCTTGAGTGATTGAAAACAACACTTGAAAAGTTAAGTCAAAAGTGGGAGGTAGAAATTCAATGTCTTTATTCAAATAAAATGAGGGGGTATTTATATCTTTCAAAATAATTCAATACATCTATAATAATTAAACATCAAAGATGATGCTCGAAGGTTGTGGAAAGTACTCGCATCCAATGGTTACGGATGTGGAATCAATTGGAAAGTCTAGGAATAATGCTATTATTAGCTATTCCTTGGTAATTTGGAAGGTGCCAGAAGTTTGTAGAGTTGTTGCTGCGTAGTTATTGGATCGCTGTGTCCTTGGCTTTATGGAAAGTGCCAGAATGTTGTAGTAATTGCGAGGCTGCTGTAGTAGAGCTCTTGTTGTTGTGTGATGTGATGTGCTTGATGTTTGTTATGCAGCTCTTTCTTGTATTCAGATTTTATTGGAGGGATAGTTCTCGGGGTATCACACCTCCTCGGGCCCGGAAAAAGATGGTCCCACATCGTTTGAATTGTTGTATAATGGGTCGTAAAGTCGCTCTGTATATGCGTCGGCGGCTCCATCCGTTCGTTTTTGTTGTAATTCTTTTGTGATGTTGTTTGGATCGTAAAGTCACGCTGTAAATGTGTCGGTGCTCCATCCGCTTGATGTGATTGATGTGATATTGTTGTTTGGATCGTAAAGTCGCTCTGTATGTTTCGGTGCTCCATCCGTTCGATCGGTTTGATAAGTTGTATGTGGTTCGTAGAGTCGCTCTGTGTATGTGTCAGCGCTCCTTTGTATTGTTGTTGAATCAGGTGCGAATCGTGGAGTCACTCTGTATGAGTTGGCGCTCCATCCTTTTGTTTGTGTGTTTATGTGTGATAATGGATTTTGATGTGTATCTTTGTGTATATCGTGTGTGTTTATTTGTTTATGTTCCCTCTTTTTTGATTGTATTGTGATTTATGATCGATTTATATTTCTGTACCTATTGCAGTTTATTAAAATAAAAGGTTTGATATGTATAAACAGGTATTTATATTGTGTGTGTGTGTGTGTGTGTGTGTGTGTGTGTATGTGGGTTTGTAGTACAGTTGGGAGATTGCCGTTCAGGCTTACAAAAGTTTGGGTTTATATGATAGTTTTTTTTTTTTTTTTTTTTTTTTGTTTGTATGTTATATGTTTTTTTTTCTTTTCTACTACATTTTCTTTAATATATATATAATGTGTGTATAATGATAATAAGAAGGTACAATTTGTAAGTGAGAACCATTAGGTCTCCAAAAACGCGAATCGTCGTATCCTCGTCAGTTGTGTCCTAGGAAGACGTTTCGGCACTCTTCACAGTATAGGTTCACAGGCACCCAAGGGAAGGTGTCTCTAATAACGATAGCAAGAGCTAATTGTCTTTGCTGGTTTTCATTTCGTTGCGGGTGCGGGCGCACTGGTACTTGTTGGATAAATCTGGCTGTATTACCCGCCAACTGGGTGAGCTGCTGTTGTATATGTCTACGCAAGCTTAGCAATGTAGAAGTGCTTGCATAGGCTGTTGCTATTGTTGTGAACGCCTCTATGTCCACATCGATGATGGCGTCCAAGGTATCCAACGCTACGTCTTGTTGGTTTCGTTGGTCTTGTGGTGACGGCGATGGTGATGTATGCGTGGTTGATTGTTCATCGATATCCATGGCATCGTCTTCGTAGCTAGCGACGCTTGGTTCCGAGGCCCAACCGCCTTCGTTTCTGCTTGGAATATGCGTGGGGGTTGGTCCCTATCCATCCAAGTTATTGCCCGTCATCGTTTCTTGAGCCCATGGGGCTACGATGGTAATGTTGGTGTTGTTTTGGGTGTTGTTGTTGTTGTTGTTGTTCATTGTAGTAGTTCAACTGTATGATAGAGTTGATTGTTTAGGATATTTTTCTTCTTTATATATATATATTTTTTTTCTTTTACAGTCTTTTCTCTATGTATTTTATAATGTGTTCTTTTCGAAGTGTATATCTTTTTTTTTTTTGCGTTTGCACGTTTATATTTCAGAGTTATTGGTTTATGAACGTCCTCTGGTAGGTCGATAGCTACTATCTCTTTTCTTCTTTTTCTTTGTTTTTCTTCGATTTCCTGCATTTTTAGTCCTTCTCGATTTTCCTTGCTGCGGCATCGTCTGTGTTGTTCCGTCTTGGTCTGATTCTGATACATTTTCTTGTGGTGGTACTGCATCGACCTCGTCGGTAATGAGGTGCAGCGATGCCTGAGATATTGGGGCTTGGTACTCGGTATCAGGTAAGGTATAAGAGCGCAATCGGTTTCCATGGTAGGGGTTCGGTAGGAATCTTCCTTGCATCGTTTTTAATCGATAGGTACCGCGTTTGTTGACCTTGTGAATCAAGAATGGTCCTTCCCATAGATCTTCTAGGCGTCCTGCCCAATTTGCTTCCAAGTAATTTTGGTATACTTGAACAGTATCTCCAATTTGGAAAGGACGTTTCAGTTCCTTGCCTTGCTGCAGTAATTTCTTTTCGATTCTCCGTTTCTGTGCCGCTTGTGCACTTTTGATTGTATCAATCGCTTCTTCTCTTATTGTATTGAGTCTTGTGATATGTTCCTCAAAAAGTCGAGTATGATCGTATCTCCGTCGCGCTCATCATCCTCTTCCAGGAGATCTGCAATGTTTGTTTGTGGTTGCACGTGTCGGTCGAAAGGTGTATGTGGTTCTCGTCCGTAGATCAAGTAAAATGGAGATCTCTTCGTCGTTTCTTGTCGAATGCTGCGGTATGCGAATAGTAGTGCAGGTAGGTACATTGGCCAGTTCTTCTTTTCTTCTTTATTGAGTCTTTTCAACATGACTCCGACCGTTCGATTGAATTGTTCGACTAGTCCGTTCGCTTATGGATGATATGGTGATGTGAGTCGATGTTCGATGCCGTATTGCTTGCAGACGGCATTTACAAGGTTGTTTTGGATAGGTAAGCCATTGTCTGAGCACAAAACACGTGGGCAGCCATGTATAGTAATGACACATTCGTAAACAAACAGAGAAACTTCTGCTGCATTTGCCACTTGTAAGGCACGTGCTTCGACATATTTGCTGAAAGAACAAATAGCTACAATGATATAGCGATGTAGGCTCTGGGCTGTTGGTAGATGTTTGATATCGATATGCACGTTCTCAAACAGAATGTTCGAAACAGGAATCGGGTATAGTGTTCTTGGTTGTTGGGTTTCTTGTGTTGGTGACACCGGTCGCATTGTGCGATGAATTGTTTCACGTCTTGCGCCATTCCTCGCCAGTAGTATTTTGTTTTTAGCTTGAATAGTGTATTTTGGAATGCAAAATGTCCCCCAAGAGAATGTTTGTGTACCATCCAGATTGCATCTTTGATCTCGCTCCTCTGTAGGATCATTTTTGGGGTGGATCCTTTGCGGTAGAGTTTTCCATTTATAACGATATAGTGTTCGTTTTGAGTGCGAATTGTTTTCCGTAGTTCCTTGCTACTAGTTGGTGGGTATTCGAGTGTTTCAAGATAATACTTGAGTCCGTTGTATATGTTGTTATCCATTGTGATTTTGGTTGTGACACAGTAGATGTAATTGTATGTCGTCGAGTAATTTGAGAATGTTTCAAAATAAGCTTTGTGCGGGGTGATGGTGTAATAGTGTTGTGATCGACGTTGGTATGTTGCTATCAGTGTTGTTTCGTGATGTGTTGATAATCAGTTTGTGATCGGCGTCCGGTTGGCTTTGTGGTACGTTGGTTGATTGTGTTCAGTGTTTCAAGTGTTATGCAGTTGTTGTGGTCTGGAATCTTTAGATTTGTTCGCGGCGTTTGGAATGTCCTATGTTGGTGACTTCGGTTATTTTTGGTGTATTCTCGTCTCGCTGTATTGGTTCGTCAGTCGTCGTCTTTTCTTCTTGTTTTTTCTCCAGTTCAACGTCTTCGAAATTTCCGCATTTGAATCGTAGGCAACGGTCGAATTTGCTGTTCGTGGTTTCTCCAAATCCTGGTAGTCAGCTGAGGAAGTCAACGTTTCGGTTTTGGTGGGCGCTCTTGTACAGGATTTTTCCTTATGATTGGCGGTGCTTTTTTTCTCATGATGGCGGGGTTCTTTTCTTACTATGGCGTTTGGGGGTCTGTTGATTGCCGGTGTGTTTTTTGTAATTGGCAGAAGCTGAAAATTACAATGGCGGCCTGCTTTTTGTGATTGGCATAAGGTGAGAATTACAATGGCGGTGTAATTTCAACAGATGGCGCCTCAAAATCACCTGTTGATATAACATAGGTGCACCATTACCAAACTTCGACTTTAATATACGATAGATGTTCCATACCAGACTTCAACTTCAAAACTACACGGACGCCGAACAACAATAATCCATTCCAAATTTAAAATGTTTGAATATTTATACGGTTATTTATTATAACGGCGGCGTCGTTCCTGCGGTGGAACGACGCATTCCTGCTTTTTCTGCTGCATCAGCTATCGTCATCTTCTCCTCAAAATAAAGCCGGAAAAGGTTCGTCTTCGTTGCTTGGGTGACGATATCCCTTGTTCTTGGTTTCTTAAGACCTTCCAAAACTTGAGATTGGACCAGATGGCCTTATAGAAATATTTCATGAATAATTCCGTGTATAGTTGAGACAACATGCATTTCGGGAATAAATTATACTTGGAACTTACCAAGATCCATCTGGTTATCCATGATAGGATCCACTGGAAATGCCATCTGGGAATTGGGGTCCAAATCTAGGATCGTTTGATGAAAGGGATTGTATAGTATGTCAGTGTCAAAGTCAGGGAAAATAAAAAGTGGTATATTGGAATCCATGATGTTTTAAGATGTAGTACATTGAGTCTGTTTCTTTTCATTCGTGTTTAAATACTTTTATTTGGACTGGTCAAGTTGGTGCAACTCTGGATTTTTGTGAACTCCAAAAGTTTCTCTGGATCGGGCAATTTCTCACTTTACTGCCTCTGCATATGCTTTTGTTTCTCTAAACTGCTTGGCCCATCGATGCATTGTAGCTTTTGGAACAATCGTTCTGTCATATCCTTTCTTCTCGATTGCGCATCGTATTATTGCCTCCTTGATTTCCGGATTCTCTTTGTCCCATTTCGTCTGCTTTCGTTTCGAGATTTCTTTTAATCTTGCAATTTCTTCTTCTAGCTTTCGGATTTTCCCATTTCGTCTGCTTTCGTTTCGAGATTTCTTTTAATCTTGCAATTTCTTCTTCTAGCTTTCGGATTTTCAAGACCGAAGGAAGTTCATTGGATGGTTTATATTCTTCCCCTGCTCGCATTGCATTTAAAGTTCTAATAAATTCCTCTATCAAAGCTTTAGAAAACTGTAATAACGATTGTACAAGCAAGCATACCAATGTATGGATCTTCTCCCTCAGCGACATCAATGGTTTCACGTATTTCTTTGTCGGTAAGAGCCAGGTTGTCCATAAGAAATGTTGTTTGGTTTGAATAGGGAGTCTGTAACAAAGGCGGTAAGGTCCCCATATTATATAAAAGAAATAGCATAGGCACATTGTCGCACACAAGAGATTTTTTGCGTTGATTCACCGATGGGATAAGTCATGGTCGGTAAATTAAACACTATGTTGGCCCTACGATTGGGACATGTCATGGTCGAGCGAAGAAATAGCATAGGCACATTGTTGCACACAAGAGATTATTTGAGTTTTGATTCACCGATGGGATACGTCATGGTCAGTAGAATGAGTACTATGTTGGCCCTACGATTGGGACATGTCATGGTCGATCGAAGAAATGGCACAGGCACACAAGAGATTTTGGGTTCCAGTCCACTTTTTCTCGGTCCATTCCACTAACGGGATAAGTCATGGTTGGTAAAACAAACACTATGTTGGCCCTACGATTGGGACATGTCATAGTCGAGCGAAGAAACAGCATAGGCACATTGTTGCACACCATGTCCCAAATGTAGGGCCAATATAGTGTTTGTTTTACCGACCATGACTTATCCCGTTGGTGGAATGGACCGAGAAAAAGAGGGCTGGAACTCAAAATCTCTTGTGTGCCTGTGCCATTTCTTCGATCGACCATGACATGTCCCAATCGTAGGGCCAACATAGTATTTGTTTTACCGACCATGACTTATCCCGTTGGTGGAATGGACCGAGAAAAAGTGGACTGGAACTCAAAATCTCTTGTGTGCCTGTGCCATTTCTTCGATCGACCATGACATGTCCCAATCGTAGGGCCAACATAGTACTCATTCTACTGACCATGACTTATCCCATCGGTGAATCAAAACTCAAAGAATCTCTTGTGTGCAACAATGTGCCTATGCTATTTCTTCGCTCGACCATGACATGTCCCAATTGTAGAACCGGAAAAAGTAGCTTGGAGTGGCTATAAGCTGTACTATGTGAACCAAAAAGTATTTAAGCCGAAGTCAAATAACATTTTTCGAAATCATTCAAAACATAATACACAATGACCTTGGACACCCATACCGCTATGAACACCGAAGATCTGGACTATTACGAAGACGAGGTTGAGATGCAAGAACGAGATGCCATGGAATTCGATATGGCGCTACCATTCGCTGAGGCTGATGAAGAATTACAACTACCACTACCACCGCCATACTCCCCACCAGCATCAACTCCAACAACAACATCAACAACAACATCACCATCATCATCAGCAGCATCACCATCACCATCATCAGCAGCACCGCCATCACCATCACCATTACCACGACAACAACGCCGGCAACGTCGACAATACACCAAGGATGATATTGTTTCTGTCCTTCATGCCTACTTCTGGGAAGGACTTACCATGGAAGAATCTGCAAGAAGGGGTGACATGCCGAAGTCAACAGCCGCCAGGCTCATCCGCATGTATCGCCCCCAAATGCCTCCACGACCAGCTCCAGTCCGTCCTCGTCAAGCAAGCATGATCAACCAAGTTGACGATGATATTTTGACGACTACCTTACAATAATAAATACAAATTTTATTATGCTGAAAATATAGCATTCACAGTGTTACGCGGTACAGCTGCGCTTTGTCCTGTCTCATCTTCTTTGTCACTTCCATGAAAAACCTTCAACTTTGTATTACCAAATGTATTGCAGCAAAAAAAAAGTATAAAACCAGTACAGCTTTTCTGCTGCAGCTTGTGCTTACATTTCGTTCAAGATCTTTACTCAACTATTACCATGTTATCTATTGAAAACCTGATACTCCCACACGATACCGACGTTGATATCCATGAAGATGAGATGGAAGTAGATGATGTGTATGAAATTGTGTCCGACGAGTGTAGTAGTTTTACTGGTAGTGTCCAATCACTTGTATCAATGACTAAGAGGAAAAATATACCACAGGTACCTAATTAAAATCTTCTTGTTTTACGAGTTTTTTGTTATTAACTGATGGTCGTTAATATGATAGGCATGTTCCACATCCATGTTAACGGATCCTCCAACGCCCACTTCAACTGTCACCGTAGCTACCCAAAAAGCAACAGTGAAAAAGGTCAAGGGAAGACCTCGCAAAAACATTCAGCAAGAAAACATTGTTCCAAAAAGTATGTTACTTATTATTGCTAAAACTTCAGTTGCTTTCAATATCTAACCTTGAACTCTAAATCCATAGGGGCTCATCGAGTGTATCGAGATTCAGAAATAATCCAACTTATCGACAGAATTCAAAACATTACCTTAAACGCTGCAGAAGCTGGACGCGACCTCTTAATCCCTGAACGAACTGTACAGAGATACTGGAAACGCTTTGCTGATGGTGAACCGTATCTTCCGAGCACAATGGGCAAATCTCCCGGTCCCCCACCGACGTTAACACCAGAACATACCACATTCCTCCAGGCTTATTATGACACCAAGTCAGACGCGACCCTAAAAGAGGCACAGCAATCCCTTGTCGATCGATTCGGTATCAACATCACCCAAAACGGCCTACAAAAGCATCTTGTGAGCAAATGTGGGCTTACCATGAAGAAGCTGGAACGGATTTCCGAATATCACAACTCGGATGAAACGGTCGCCTCCCGCATGAATTGGGCGCATGCGTTCGAAGCCAGTGGCATGGACTACTACAAGTGTATCTTTATTGACGAAGCTGGTTTTAATATGCACATTAAGCGTAATTTTGGTCGTTCGCGTCGAGGTGCTCCAGCTAGGGCTTTGGTTTCGAGGTCCCGTGGTGTGAATATGACGATCTTGGGAGCGATAACTGGTGAAGGCGTGGTCAACCTCAGCCTTAGAAGACCACAGGCAGTTGTGGGCTCGAAAAAACGCAAACTCCGCGATGGCGAGGAAAAGGTTGTGGGCAAGATCGGTACGCGGGCAGAGCACTATATCAGGTTTTTGGAGGTGCTCATGGAAGTATTGAAGGAAAATAACATGGGAGGAAGAACTTTGGTAATGGATAATGCCACTATCCACAAGACAGCAGAAGTGAGGGACGCAGTGGCGAAGCAAGGATTCGATATCCTGTACCTTCCTCCATATTCCCCTTTCCTCAACCCGATCGAAGAATTTTGGTCGAAGCTGAAAGCCGGTGTCAAACGCAATTTGTTGACAACGGATGATACGTTGCTGCCACGGATTGTTGACTCTGCTAATCAAGTCTCTGCCCAAGATTGCCAAGGTTGGATAAGACATTCACTTTCGTTTCTGCCTCGTTGTATCGATGGAGAGAAAATGTTGTAGTTTTTATTATCTTAGTTATCCTTGTTTTGTTCATATTCATATGCTTTTTTTAAGAATAAATTTTCAAACTGCTAAGTAAAAAACCAAAAATCATTTGTTATCCTAGTATGGAACATGAATCTTATTAAACCGCCATTGTAATTTTCATCTTATGCCAATCACATAAAGCAGGCCGCCATTGTAATTTTCATCTTATGCCAATCACATAAAGCAGGCCGCCATTGTAATTTTCACCTTATGCCAATCACAAAAGGTAGGCCGCCATTGTAATTTTTAGCTTCTGCCAATCACAAAAAACACACCGCCAATCAACAGACCCCCAAACGCCATAGTAAGAAAAGAACCCCGCCATCATGAGAAAAAAAGCACCGCCAATCATAAGGAAAAATCCTGTAGTGTACGTCGAATTCGTATTCGCTCAGTGTCTCAATCCACCTGGCCATTATGCCTGTTGGTTCTTTCTGGTTTAATATTCCACGTAGTGCGCTGTGGTCACAATACACGTCGAATTTGTTCAACAAGAATGGTTTCAAGAGTCTTGCACTCCAGACAAGACATGCCGTCTCTAATCGGGAACTGCTATAGTTCTTTTCTCCTTTTGTGGTGACGCGTGAGTGGTAAGATATTACTCTCTCTTTTCCTTGGTCGTCCTTTTGCATTAATGCTGCGCCAAATGCTTCCTTTGATGCATCTACCCTCAGTATGAAAGGTCTATGGAAATCTGGTCGTGCTAGGATGGGTGGAGAAATAAGAGTTTCTTTCAGTTTATTAAAAGCTTTTGTTTCCTCTTCTCCCCATGGCTTGGCTTCTTGCTTGGTCTGGTTATATAGTACTCGTGCTATCGCACTGAACCGTGGTATCCAGTTTCGGTACCATGACATACAGCCTAAAAAGGACTTCAGCTGTGTCACAGTTTTCGGTATTGGTAATTCTCGAATTTTCTTGGTGCGTGCTTCATCTATGCAAATTCCTTCTCCAGTGATGATATGTCCAAGGAATGAAATATCAGTTTTGAAAAACCAACATTTTTTAACTCCAAGTTTTAGTCCAGCATTTCGTAAACATTCAAATACTCGGCGAAGGTGTTCAAGATGGTCCTCAGTTGTTTTTGAATGCACGTTCAAGTCATCTAGGTATCGACAAAGTATGTCTTCTTCTTTTTGGAATGCTAGTCGTACTAGGGTTACGAAAACAGATGGTGCGGCGTGGTATCCTTGTGGTAGTCGGTTGAACTCATATGCTCCAAATTTTGTAGAGAAAGCCGTTAGCGGTTTGCTTTGTTCGGCGAGTTTTACTTGGAAGTATCCATCCTTTAAAAGTCAAGGCTTGAAAAAATCCGGGATCGTCCTACAGCTTGTATTTCCTACCAAAAGTTGTCTACGTATATCGCCGGTCGTATGGATGATTTATTCAACCCTCGCATGTTGGCAATGAATCTGTATGACTTGTTGTCCTTTTTCTTGATGAGCATGACTGGTGCGGCCCAAGGTGAGTTGGATGGTCGTATTATTCCGAGGCGGCACTACCGATCAAGTTCCTTTTTCAGTACAGCAGCTTCTACAGGTGCTAATCTGTAGGGTTTGGAGGCTACTGGTATCGCGTCCTTCTTTAGAGTGATTTTATGTTCCAATAGGTCGGTACATCCAAGATCGTCGTCTGTCCAGGCAAAGCAGTCTTGATATTGTCGTACGAGTTCGAGAAAGGCTTTTCGTAGCTTGCCATCGTGGTCATCAGGAATGTCAGGTATGTTGAGTAACTTTAATTGTTCTTCGGTTAACGGGGTCGGTGTTGGAATATCTTGGTTGGTTTCGGTTCGGTTCACCATTGGTGTTTCTATTCCGGGGTCTGCATTGTCTTGTATTTCATGAAAGGTGCCAATAAAGCTCGGTGGTGAAATAATCAATTGTGAAGGCAGATTATTTTTGATCGTGATGGTGAAGGTTGTGGCTCCTTGTTCTACGTCTGGGCAGAAGTATTCATGTCTTGTTTCTGCAGGGTGGACTCCTTGTTCTGGTACAAAATATAGTGGTTTCGTTGTGGGTCTGAGGAATCTACTGTGCACTTGAGTGGTAAAATCGGCGGGTATAGTAATGTTCTCTCTCGACCAAACTTCTATGGTGTTATTCAGCTCGATGTTCCTGGTCTCCAGTAGCGTAGGTGATTGTGCACCGTGATCCAAGAAGAATAACTCTTCCTCGTATCGGGCTCCTTGTCGTTGTAGTGTTGAATATGGATATTGTAGGTTGATATCGTAACCATATATCTCTTCATTGTTCAAGTCTTCAGAGTATACGGTATCGGAGTCATCGTCTCGTATATAATGCTGCTCCATGTAGTCTCCTAGTAAGAATCCACTTGAGATATCTACTTCGCAGAATGAAAAGTTTTCCAGGGTGATCGTGTAGTCTGTGGCTCCGGCTCGTACGCTAGGATAATTGGTTGCGTCAATGGGTGCAGTCGCTGATATTTGCGGATAGAAGTTTACATCTGCAGAGATTGTGCGAGGTAATTTCCCATAGAAATATGCTTTTCCCTTTGGTGGTATTATGAATCCCTCGGCTGTTTCGACTTCAAAACAGGGTGATCCATCGGCAGCTGTCCATTCCTTGACATTTGGTTTGTAACGTTGGCGGTCATCGTTTAGAAAGAATTCTGCATGTTTTGTTTGTTCGATCTCCTCTTCTCCCGGGGATTCTTCATCATCACTTTCTTCTGATGAGGTTGATTCGTCGTTTTCACTACTGGAGTATTCGTAATTGCTGTCGTCGCTTTCGGTTTCAGATTCTTCTTCCATGTCGGATTCGTCGGATTCTTCGTATAATGTTATACGCGGTTCTTGGTAACGTTGTGTCTTCTTGCTGGGCATTTCTCGAACGTATGTAAGTGGTGCACAGGATTGCTGTCCCTTATAGTTGACAGTGATGGTTGCATCCTCAAAATTTATCTTTGCTTTTACAAGATCCAAGAAGTTTGTTCCAATAATGAGTGATACTGGGCAATTACCTAATACTTCGACTGTAATAGGCACTTCAAGGAAATTGCCAACTTGAATTTTGAAGTCTCGAATTACTCCTTGGGAGGCTTGAAACTTCCCGTTGCCCAAAGTGAACACTGTGTTTGACGGTCCATCAATCTTTAGACTTAATGTGTCCGCAAGCATTCTTGATATACAGGTTTTGGCTGCTCCTGTATCAATAAGTGTTTCAACTAGATGTCCTTTCAGATGAAAATTTGTGTATGCTGCAGTTGAGTCTAGATTTGGCTTCAGTTCCAATATGTTTAGAGATTTATCTTTTCTTCTGCGTACAGCAGTGAAGCTATGTAGGTCTCGTCTAAATTTAGGACAAGCCTTGATAAGTTCTCCGATCTTTATTTGGGCTGTTATGTTGGATACATCTTCTACAATATCGTAGTTGATAATTGGTTTCGTTCTATGCGCGCGTCGTGGCTTTGGTTTTCTTGCTTCGTCGATGTTGTTCTTCCGTATAGGTTCCTTTCCGTTGTTCGGGGATCTGTCTATTTCCATCGATCGTTCAACTGGTCGATCCGTCATCGTTTGGTCATTCCTAGTAGTATCCATTGGTGTAGCCATCTCTCTTGGTATAGCCTGTGGTTGGTTCGTCGGCTCATTGGTTCTTGAAGATGATGGCCGTTTGTTGATTTCTTGTTCCTGGAATTGTACTCGTCGTTGTCGTTTCTTTGCTGGATCGGGTTTGTCTGCGTGTACAATTTTGTTGACTTTTGATCCTGATCTCAGGCTCATACTTCGTCGTTTTTCAGTGTTTTCTAAGCTCAAGGGTCGCTTTTATACAGTGTATAATTCTTGAGCGTTGTTATATTCTCGATGTTGCAGGTCGGATTTGCTTTTGCTTTTGGTTGTTTTTCGGTTCCTTGCGGGTTTGTTATAGTTGGTGGGGGCGTTCAGTTGACCGCATCTCTCATGAGCAACTGGCCCTAGTGGTTTTTTGGCTTGTTGTATCCTTGAGATTCTTCGTAATACTGGTCGTCGTAGTATTCTTCTTCTGAATGCCAATAATCGTCAACATCGTCGTAGTAGTCCTCTTGGTATCGATCTTCTAAATGTGCGAAATTGCTGTATACATTGGGTCGGCTATTACTGTTCGGTCGATCTTCTTTTGGTGTTCTCATGGCAGGTTCCTCGTTCTGGTTGGATCTTCCGTTCGACTGCCTTTGATCGTGGTCCTTTTGTTGTTGTGGACGTCCGTTGTTATGGCTTTGTGGCTGTTGATATTGTCGCTGGTTGTTGTTGTAGTAAGGTCGGCGGTCTTGATATGGGCGTTGTCTTTCATTCCCATTTTGCTGGTCATTGTAGTTTTGTCGTCGACCTGGTTGGTAAGAGTATCGTCTTTCTTGACTTCGAGGTGGATAGCTTGGTCTTCGTACATTGTAGTTGGCATTGTTTTGCTGAACCACGTTGCTTCTTTGTTGTGATCT